>NC_057796.1:393908635-394032584 GCF_018294505.1 Triticum aestivum
CATCCCAGAGGCAGCATCGATCGGCTTCAGTTAGGAGCAGTAGCGAAGGAATCGCTCGATCGGGTTCAGTTAACAGCCATCGATCGATTGCTCGGGTTCAGTAACGCGTAGCCTGCAGTGCAATCGCTCGGCTTCAGTTAGAGCCCAACGCCTCGCTCGGGTTTAGTTAGAGCCAATGCCTCGCACACACGCGCGTACGTGTACGAGAGAAACGCGCATCGCTCGGCCCCCGACCTCCCACCGTAACCGGGAACTCCCCAAAATTTTCCTCGCCCTCGCTTCTACCACGGTTTTTTCCGTCATGGACGGCCCAAAGAATGTCATGCAGCTGCGTCTCGGGCCCGCCCAGGACGAAAAGCCCATTTTCTGTCATGATTTTTTGTCATAAAAGTAGGAGCCCACCACATCTATGATGATACCGGGTTTTGTCACAATTATCGTCATAGAAGTGTCATATATGTACTATAGAAAAAAAATTCGTTCGGCCCAAAATGTCACGGATGTGTCTTTTTTTTTGTAGTGTTGGTCTATACGCACTAACCAACTACGTGGGAAAGATATGGGCACTCGGCCTCGTGGTATCAGCCGAAGCCTTCGTGACGTCAGCGACTGAGCGGCGCGCGCCATATTGGACCGCGTAACGTAACTTCCTTTGTAATGGAGGTTGCTAGGTCTGCTTCCGACCGCCCTTACAACGTGCATGTGTGCAATGGGCGATGGGCCCAGACCCCTGCGCCATAGGATTTAGACCGGCGTGCTGACCTCTCTGTTGTGCCTAGGTAGGGCTGCGACATGTTGATCTTCCGAGGCCGGGCATGACCCAGGAAAGTGTGTCCGGCCAAATGGGATCGAGCGTGTTGGGTTATGTGGTGCACCCCTGCAGGGAAGTTTATCTATTCGAATAGCCGTGTCCCTCGGTAAAAGGATGACCCGGAGTTGTACCTTGACCTTATGACAACTAGAACCGGATACTTAATAAAACACACCCTTCCAAGTGCCAGATACAACCCGGTGATCGCTCTCTCACAGGTACACGAGGAGAGGATCGTCGGGTAGGATTATGCTATGCGATGATACTTGGTGAACTTACCAATCTACTCTCCTCTACATGATGCAAGATGGAGGCTGCCAGAAGCGTAGTCTTCGACAGGACTAGCTATCCCCCTCTTATTCTGGCATTCTGCAGTTCAGTCCATCGATATTGCCTCTTTACACACATACCCATGCATATGTAGTGTAGATCCTTGCTTGCGAGTACTTTGCATGAGTACTCACGGTTGCTTTTCTCCCTCTTTTCCCCCTTTCCCTTCTACCTGGTTGTCGCAACCAGATGCTGAAGCCCAGGAGCCAGACGCCACCGTCGACGACGACTCCTACTACACCGCGGGTGCCTACTACTACATGCAGGCCGCCGCCGACGACCAGGAGTAGTTTAGGGGGATCCCAGGCAGGAGGCCTGCGCCTCTTTCGATCTGTATCCCAGTTTGTGCTAGCCTTCTTAAGGCAAACTTGCTTACTTATGTCTGTACTCAGATATTGTTGCTTCCGCTGACTCGTCTATGATCGAGCACTTGTATTCGAGCCCTCGAGGCCCCTGGCTTGTATTATGATGCTTCTATGACTTATTTATGTTTTTAGAGTTGTGTTGTGAAATCTTCCCGTGAGTCCCTGATCTTGATCGTACACGTTTGCGTGCATGATTAGTGTATGATTAAATCGGGGGCGTCAAAAGTTGGTATCAGAGCCGACTGCCTGTAGGAATCCCCCTTCCACACTCCTTGGCCGAAGTCGAGTCTAGTCATTGAAAAACTTTTACTAACATGGTTGTGCGGCTTATGGGCCCACGTCGCCATTGGGTGGTATTAGGATCTTTTACTCTTCGTCTATACTCTGGGACTCTGATCTCCCTTCTATTCGGGTTAAATGAATTTGCTAACTCTAACATTAGGATCTCGTGATCACTTCCACCCGGAGAGCCCCGTGTTATCGATGACCGCCTGCTGCATCAGAAGATTCCGAAGAGACTCTCTGATGTTCTCTCGAGACTTTGTGTATGTCGCTTTTGCAATTCCCTTCCAACGATAAACCCCTATGGATGACCACATACATTTGTCATTCATACAATCATCCCCCGATGATCATCTTATTACCAGATACCCCGAAATACTCTCTATTGTTCCGAGAATACTTGGTGCCTACCGACTTGCAGTTCTTTGTCACGTGCATGCCCCTACGGATAAATCCTCGCACTTGTCGAGTGCCCGCTCATCCCCAGTTGTTCATGTATTTTACAAAAGTCTTCAAAATACCATTCGATCTTCCAAAAATCATCAGGGGCCTTTTGCTCTTGAAATTCTTGCTTACTTGCATTATGGTTAATCCCATAAGTCTAGTAATCTTATTGACATCCTTTTGTCATTATCATTTTGAGTCTGTTGATTCAATATGTTGCGGTTGCTTGCAATCCTCAACCGAATCATAGAATTCACCCTTCCGGCTCAGACATCATTTTAAACATGAGCTGGATCTCGACCAATCAAATTGCCATCGATTGCACCCCTAAGCCTACTCAACTTATCCATCCTTAATTAGAGCGTTTGCTCCTGATCCCTTCATTTGGAAATCATAATTCCTTTGCAATTGAGCTTTAAACTAGTCAGATGTTTCTATAATCCAATGTCTTGGCATTGTTTTCTTCCCCTGTTGTGTGCCGATACTCACATCAGCTCTATTATGGAACGTCAGATCCTTTGTTGAATTATCCTCTGACAGTGTCCTTTGTATACAAAAACCTCGAGAAGTTCTTTCCCTGATATATAATGCCGTTGGTAAATCCTATTCTATGATTTGGCCAACCATGCTCTACTTTTGAGCTGGTGATATTTACTCTTGAAGCTTGTGGTATATGTTTCTAAGATGCCATGATGGGTTGAACCTATACCTTCCCTAAAATCGCATGAACCTGAAAGTTTACACAAGTTGTATCATTCTGGAGTTTTACCAGATAATTTTGTGCTCTACAACTTCTTCGAAGACGAGAAGTAAATGAAAGGTTAGGCATTGAAGAAGTGGGAGTCGACCCTGAACCTTTGTGTTCATGCCCATGGACCCAATGTGGAACTTATCATGGAAGCTTCTTGCAAAAGTATTGAATCATTTAAATAATTCTTCTGGAGTCATTATATTGGATCCCTTGCAGCTATGGTTCCGACCATGCTAACTTTATTTAATATATTCCTGAAAGGAAACCATTCTAGTGTCTCATCTATTTTGACAAGGTTAAAGTATCTGCTATCGTTACTCAACAATCCAGTTCAGTTTCTATCCTGATCTACTTTCGAGTATTACCCCCTCGTATCTCGAGGATACCAACCCATTGCACTTCATCTTATGAATTTCTGATGAAGTAATACCTTTCCCTGTCATAGTCACTCCACGAGTTCTAGGTTGTCATCAACCGAGAACACCAAATAGTGAATCGAGTCTGCACTGCGATTCGACAACTCTTAGTAATCTTCATTGCTTACGAGTTTTGTACTCGATCATGTCATTCCCAACTGGTTGACTACATCATCATCGCCAGGCTGACTGCTTGACCATTCTACCTATGTCCTTCATCCCCGGGACACAATCCCGACAGTGCTCTAAGCTTACATCAAACTTTCCGCATCATATTGTTTGTCTTGAGAGACAACTCTGTATTATGAGATGGCATCTTATCTATGGTTATAGTAACCTTTCGCTTCATCATTCCTTTGACTTGATGTCATCGCCGATCGATTACATCTTCAGGTAATCTCTCGACAAATGTGTCGTGATCATCATCAACATTCTGAGCTCTTCCAAAATATCAATTAAATTCATGATGAGAATTACCATCCTTGCCCCTCGATGATTGTATTATCATCGACAACATTCTTGCCTTCCCACAACACAAACTTGTTCATGTTATGAATGCAACTTGTTATCCAGCTTGTATGATATTCCACCTTGAAGTATTAATGTCCTTTATGACAAGGATGTTGTGAGGATTGCTCCACCTCTTAAGAATTCTTGGTATATTGATGCTTCTCACCATCACCATTCTTTCTTGGTCCTCGTGTTGATTCCAACCGGTGTACCAACAAGTGAACGGTGTTGTTTGGATTCTGCCCTTCTAGCAACCCTATTGCTTTGAAGTTAATGGTCGGCCGTTCATTCTTAGACTATTGATTATTGAATCACCATTCTGACATTGGTCGTGCAAGCCAACCCATATTTCGGGCGCACCTTTCAACCAATGTTTAAATTGTGTATGTTTTCCTCGAGCATACATCATTATATCATTTGATCCGACAAATGTTATCTCCTTGTTCACATAATTGTGGAAATCCATCCTTTGGAAATCTCGATGATTTGTCGTTGAGTCCATCAGCCACCTCCTCATCCTCTCCTTGGGTTACTGATGAACTCTTGTTTCGGAACTCACTTCCATAGTTCATTTCCCGAGAATCTTATGACGACTTCTCGTCAATTCGTGTCGCACCTTTTTATCTCAGGATCCTGAGTCTGAGGTATCCTGACACCAATCAGATCTGAATCTCGGTCAGATATGATGGTTGGAACATATTTCCAAGAGTTATAACATTGGTCTTTATATGACCCGGTAAGATGATGTCATGCCTAGCACACCTGGCCGGAGGACCTATTGTTATAGTTTCCCTTTGGCAAGGTTAGTCATTCTTCCATGAGGAAATTGTAAGACTTATTCTATAAGTTGTTCCTGATGGATCCTTTTTGTTTCCAAAGTCTGATATTCACCTGTTGACCATGTCAATGCTATCTCGAAGCATGTCTATGGTACTCTGATTTTCAACAGGAACATTTGAAGCCCAATGTTAAATGTTTCCTGCTCAATTATCCAAACACCGCTGTATGGGTAATGTCATGAAAATTCTCTCCCGTACCTAAAGAGTTTTCTACATTATATCCTGTCATGGATATCATGCTCTACTTGTCCTTGGGAAGGATATACCCTTGAAATATGTGTTTAAACACATTTTCCTTTCCATTGTTCTGTTTAATCTGATAATCGTATTTTCCTTTCCATTGGTTGGTTTAACGTGTCTTGTGATCTATATGATCTAAGCAGTAATATTCTCCTGCTTATGTAAACACCTCGGTGTACAATTCTGTCAGCAAGACCCTGTTACTATTGTTGATGACATTTCGGTAGCCACCGATGGACGAGAACCTTGCCTATTGGCCCGCCTCGTTCAACGAGCAGGAAAATGGTTCTCTTTGTCCCTCGCCCTTGGTATCGATGTTGTTGCCGACATAACTGACAGGCTACCCTCTGACACGCCTTACTATCGTGACCGTGCAAGATGTCGGTCCCCTTCCTACTTTCAACCACATGGTGGGCCCATAACCCACAGTTCCACAAGATCAAAACCTGACTCTCCTGTACACCCCCTGTTCCCAAAGTTATTCCTCGCGCATGGCCTCGTATGTAATTCACGGGCCACCGTCCCAAGTGATCTATTCTTGTAACAGACGCAATACTCAATCTCGTTGCTCTGGACCCCTTTCGCATGTTGTTTCAGACATCGAACGATTGCCTATCCGTTTGAAACTTCTCATGGTACCTTCTTACTTTGCTCTCGATAACTTCTTAAGTTCCAATTCGAGAGATTCTTATGCTTCTCCCCCTGAGTTAACCGTCTGATGATCAATTTTGTTAGAATCCGGCCTTATAGAGTTTTCCCCCCTCTTATCCTATCGTAAGTCCGGTGAAGATCCTGAAGGAAGGACGATAATTTCAACATGATGCATTGAGGCATAGGAGTGAAGACATCAATTCTATGGATCGACCTCTTCGAGGAGAGCAACCAAAGACGAGAAGATCCGTTAGACTTTCGTAACCAGAACTTCCCCCCTTACACCCCTCTTAAATCTCGAGACGAGATTTCTTGTAGTGGAGGAGAATTGTGACGCCCGGGTAATAAGGCTACAGAAACCCCCTCGTAATGATGCCACATCACCTCGGTTACTATTGTTAAACTCGCGTTGATTAGGAACCGATTCAAATTCAAATTCAAAATCAAGGCAAACAACAAAAGTTTTCAAATGTTAAAACTAAAATGTTCGGGTTGTGACAAATGTTGCATAGGTAGTTATGGTGAAGAACCCATATTTAAATAAAATGTTTAAATGCACTCTAGTAAATAAAACAGTGGCTAAAACAAATATTTAAATGATTTTACAATATTAAACAAATACAGACTAACTTATTTGCCTATCAAACGAAAGGTGATAGTAGCCTAAATTATAATAGGATTTTTAGGCGCAATTCTTGTATTTTAAAACTAGTTTTGTTTTGAAATGAATTAAAACAGAAAAGAAAATAAGTAAAGAAAATAAAACACAAAAAACAGAAAACAAAAGAACAAAAAGATAAAAAGAGAACCCCCCTGGGCCAGTCGGCCCAGCTGCTAGCCAGGCCGGCCCCAAACCGGCCAGCCCACCCCCACTCCTCCATAACCCCCCCCCCCCCCACGACACCAAAACCCTAATCCAACCACCCCACACTCCTCTCCCACGTCTGTCTCCCAGATCCAGATCGGGATCGGGGGAACGAACCCCACATCGCCCCCGACGCTAGCGCCACCTCGCCGGACGCCATCGACGGACTACCTCCTCGTCGTCCTCTCCGTTGCCTACTCGTCCCCCTCGTCGCTCACGTCGTCCCCGTCGTCCTCCCCACGCCCCGTTGCCCTGAACCCTACGAACCCGTCGTGAGCACCGCACCTCCCTCCCTCTTCCCCTCTGCCCTCGCGCGTCGCTAGCCGCGTCGCGGCCCCGCTCGCCCCCCACTCTCACGCGCCCCACACTCGTCGCCGAGGCCATCGCACGCGTGCGCCCCGTGCACACCCGTCCCGCTCAAGCCATCCAGCGCCTCCCCGCACTCACCCGTGCCGGCCGCCCCTGACGCCCCCCGTCCATCGCTATGCGGTGCCCGCAATAACTACCGCGGCTGCGGCCTTCCCCCTGTGGCCGCACACCACCGCGCCCACCCCTGCGCGTGCCGCCCCCCTGCTGCTTCGTGTCGCGGCCGCCGCTCGCCTCGCCTGCATCCGCCTGCCCGCGCTCGCCCAGCTGGCCGCACCCGGCTGCGCCTGCTGTCTGCCCTACCGCGGCTCCCGCTCCGCTCCGGCTATGCGCCCCGCCTCCACTGCTGCTTGCCGCCGCACTCCGCCTCGCAGCCCCCCCCCCCGTGATGTCCGCGACCCGCGTGCCCGGCTCCTCCTTCGCCGCCCTAACCCCACCGTTGCATCGCTCCGCCGCGTCCGCGGCCACCTCGCGTTGGGCTACCGCCTCCCCTACTCCGGCCACCTCGGCCATGGCCTCGCGCCTCTCCTGGTGTCGCCGTTGGCCGCGCATGCCCCGCGGCCTCCAACGGTCGCCCATGCGCCTGCTGGCCTCGCAGGGTCCATCCGCCGGCGCCGGCGTGCGTCGTGCGCGCCCCGCTGCTCCTCCGCCGCTCGGCGCCCGCTGCCGCATCGACGCCCGTTCAGGCTGGGCGCCAGCGCCCGCGCGCCCGCTTAGGCCCCAAGGGCCACAGACAGCTGGGCCCGTTCCCCCTGTACCTATGACAAAGGGGCCCCAGCCCGAGAACGTTTTAATAAAAAAACAAAATTAAATAAATAAATAAAATTAAATATTAATTAATCAATTAATTAACTAAATAATTAACTTAATTAATTCTGCTTAAATTAACTAATTAAGATTAATTAACCTAATAACTAATTAACCTAACTAACTACTGTTAATTAGCTAACAGTCCTTGATAGGTGGGACCCACCTGTCAGGTTGACTAGGTCAACGGTCAACGTTTACTGCTGATGTCATGCTGACGTCATGAAAATGCAGTAATGCTAATTTCGAATTAATTTAGTAATAATAATTTAGAAAATGATTTAAAACTTTAAAAATTAATAGAAAATAAACCGTAGCTCAGATGAAATGTTTTCTACATGAAAGTTGCTCATAACGACGAGACGGATCCGGATACGCAGCCAGTTCGTCCGCCACACACCCCTAGCATATCGAACACGCAACTTTCCCCCTCCGGTACATCTGTCCGAAAACGCGAAACACCGGGGATACTTTCCCGGATGTTTCCCCCCTTCGCCGGTATCACCTCTTACCGCGTTAGGGCACACCTAACACCGATGTTTGCTTTGTCATGCATCGTTATGCATCTGTTTGCATTGTACTCATTGTTTCTTCCCCCTCTTCTCTCCGATAGACTACGAGACCGACGCCGCTGCTGGTGCCCCATCCGACTACGCTGTTGACGACCCCTCCTTCTTGCCAGAGCAACCACGCAAGCCCCCCCCCTTGATCACCAGATATCGCCTATTCTTCTCTATACTTCTTGCATTAGAATAGTGTAGCATGTTACTGCTTTCCGTTAATCCTATTCTGCTGCATAGCCTGTCTTTGCCACTACTGTTGTTACCTTTACCTGCAATCCTACTTAGTATAGGATGCTAGTATTCCATCAGTGGCCCTACATTCTTGTTTGTCTGCCATGCTATACTATCGGGCCGTGATCACTAGGGAGGTGATCACGGGTATATATTATATATTATATACATGATACATGTGATGACTAAAGTCGGGTCGGCTCGTGGAGCACCCGCGAGTGATTCACGGATTGGGGGTTCAGAGGACCTTTGCCCCGACGGCCCTCTGGGTGGATCTTTGTGGCGGAGCGACAGGGCAGATTGAGACCGCCTAGGTGAGAGGTGGGCCTAGCCCTGGTCGGTGTCCACGGTTACATCAATTAACACGCTTAACGAGATCTTGGTATTTGATCTGAGTCCGGCCATTTGGTCTATATGCACTAACCAACTACGTGGGAAAGATATGGGCACTCGACGTCGTGGTATCAGCCGAAGCCTTCGTGACGTCAGCGACTGAGTGGCGCGCGCCAGATTGGACCGCGTAACGTAACTTCCTTTGTAATGGAGGTTGCTAGGTCTGCTTCCGGCCGCCCTCGCAACATGCAGGTGTGCAATGGGCGATGGGCCCAGACCCCTATGCCATAGGATTTAGACCGGCGTGCTGACCTCTCTGTTGTGCCTAGGTAGGGTTGCGACGTGTTGATCTTCCAAGGCCGGGCATGACCCAGGAAAGTGTGTCCGGCCAAATGGGATCGAGCGTGTTGGGTTATGTGGTGCACCCCTGCAGGGAAGTTTATCTATTCGAATAGCCGTGTCCCTCGGTAAAAGGACGACCCGGAGTTGTACCTTGACCTTATGACAACTAGAACCGGATACTTAATAAAACACACCCTTCCAAGTGCCAGATACAACCCGGTGATCGCTCTCTCACACAGGTACACGAGGAGAGGATCGTCGGGTAGGATTATGCTATGCGATGATACTTGGTGAACTTACCAATCTACTCTCTTCTACATGCTGCAAGATGGAGGCTGCCAGAAGCATAGTCTTCGACAGGACTAGCTATCCCCCTCTTATTTTGGCATTCTGCAGTTCAGTCCATCGATATTGCCTCTTTACACACATACCCATGCATATGTAGTGTAGATCCTTGCTTGCGAGTACTTTGGATGAGTACTCACGGTTGCTTTTCTCCCTCTTTTCCCCCTTTCCCTTCTACCTGGTTGTCGCAACCAGATGCTGAAGCCCAGGAGCCAGACGCCACCGTCGATGACGACTCCTACTACACCGTGGGTGCCTACTACTACGTCCAGGCCGCCGCCGACGACCAGGAGTAGTTTAGGAGGATCCCAGGCAGGAGGCCTGCGCCTCTTTCGATCTGTATCCCAGTTTGTGCTAGCCTTCTTAAGGCAAACTTGTTTACTTATGTCTGTACTCAGATATTATTGCTTCTGCTGACTCGTCTATGATCGAGCACTTGTATTCGAGCCCTCGAGGTCCGTGGCTTGTATTATGATGCTTGTATGACTTATTTATGTTTTTAGAGTTGTGTTGTGATATCTTCCCGTGAGTCCCTGATCTTGATCGTACACGTTTGCGTGCATGATTAGTGTACGATTAAATCGGGGGCGTCACAGGGGCATCCCCAAGCTTACTTGTTTGCTCATTCTTGGATAATAGCTTGGGATGCTGGGGCATCCCCAAGCTTAGGCTCTTCTATCATTCTTTCATCCATCGTAAGATAACCCAAAACTTGAAAACTTCAATCACACAAAACTCAACAAAACCTTCGTGAGATCCGTTAGTGTAAGAAAAATAAATCACTACTATAAGTGCTGTATCAAACCAAATTTTTTTTGTATTACAACTTTTCTATGGAAAAAACTCATCAAAGAAAACCATAGAGCCATCAAAATAAGCACACAACACAAAGAAAACAGAATCTGTCAAAACAGAACAGTGTGTAGAAATCTGATTTGTTCGAATACTTCTGGAACTCCAAAAATTCTAAAAAACTAGGAAGACCTAGATAATTTGTACATTAATCTTCTGCAAAACAAAATAGGTCAAAATCTCTTTTTGGTAAAAAATGAGAATTTTTTTTGTGAGCACAAAGTTTCTGTCTTTTTCAGCAAGATCAAACAACTATCACCCAAGAAGATCCTATTGGTTCTACTTGGCACAAACACTAATTAAAACACAAAAAACACAATCATAACAGTAGCATAATTGTGCAAACACTCAAGAACAGAAAGCAAAAAGCAAAAATAAAATTTATTCATTGGGTTGCCTCCCAACAAGCGCTATAGTTTTACGCCCTCAGCTAGGCATAAAGCAAGGATCTAAGTTTTGTCATCTTTGGTTCGAGATCCATAAGATGCCCTCATGATTGATTCATAAGGTGGCTTAATTCTTGTTCTAGGAAAGTGTTCCATACCCTTCCTCAAGGGAAATTGGAATTTAATATTGCCTTCTTTCATATCAATCACGGCACCAATAGTGCGTAAAAATGGTCTACCAAGAATAATTGGACAAGACGGATTGCAATTAATATCAAGAACAATAAATTTTATGGGCACATAATTCCTATTTGCAAGAATAAAAACATCATTAATTCTTCCCATAGGCTTTTTAATAGTAGAATCCGCCAAGTGTAAATTTAAAGAGCATTCTTGAAGATTAGTAAGATCAAGCACATCACATAAAGATTTCGGAATTGTAGAAACACTAGAACCCAAGTCACACAAAGCAAAACACTCATAACTTTTAATCTTGACTTTGATAGTAGGTTCCCATTCATCATGCAATTTTCTAGGAATTGATACTTCTAATTCCAATTTTTCTTCAAAAGCTTTCATCATAGCATCAACAATATGTTTAGTAAAACCTTTATTTTGTTCATAAGCATGGGTGAATTTAGCATGGATTGCAACAAATAAATACAATCAATCAAAGAGCAACTATCGTAATTGAAGTCTTTGTAATCCAAAAGAGTGGGTGCATCACTAGTTAAAGTTTTGACCTCTCCAAACCCACTTTCATCAATTTTCTCAACAAGATTTTCACCCTCCGAAATATTGGGACGCCTTCTACCTAAAGTTGAATCTTCTCCAGTCCCTTTTTCATCAATCTTATCTTTACTAAACAAAGAATCAATAGAAGAAACACCAATCATTTTAAGATCTTCATCACTTTTATCCTCTAACGAGATTGGTTTAGCGGACATTTGATTTACTAAGGTAGCTTGTGCATCGGATATTTTTCCTAGCAAACTTTCGGGAAAAGCATACTTAGATTGGAGATTGCAAACTTCTCTACTAATATCATCAAGTTGTTTTGTAATAGCATCTAGCACAACGGAGTGTTCCTTAAGTTCTTCGGTAAAATACTTATTGTGCTCAAATTGTGTAGTCATATATTCCTTAGTACTTTTCTCAATTTCAAGCAAAATATTTGGGTAAGGAACATCATAATATTTTCTTTGAGGCATCATGACTACGCAAACAAGAACGCACACAAAGATCTAGCAAGAAAACGGCGAACGGAAAAGCGAGGCGAATAAAACGGCAAATTTTTGTGAAGTGGGGGAGAGGAAACGAGAGGCAAATGGCAAATAATATAAATTGCAAGGAGATGAGGTTTGTGATTAGGAACCTGGTTATGTTGAAGATCCTCCCTGGCAACGGCGCCAGAAATTCCTTTTGATTGCTCTCTGACTATAGCGCCAGAAAAGCTCTTGTCTGCTAGGACTATGTCGGTATTTCCCCAAAGGGGAAGGGATGATGTAGCACAACGAAGGTAGGTATTTCCCTCAGTGAAGAAACCAAGGTTATCGAACCAGTAGGAGAACCAAGCAACACAACGTAAACAGCACCTGCACACAAATAACAACACCTCGCAACCCGACGTGTTAAAGGGGTTGTCAATCCATTTCGGGTAACGATGCCAGAAATTGGTAATAGATTGAAATAATAGATCGCAAATTAAATAAAGTGCAGCAAAGAATTTTTGTATTTTTGGTTTAATAGATCTGAATAAAAATGCAAAGGAAAAGTAGATCGCAAGTAAATATATGAGAAAGAAGACCCAGGGGCCGTAGGTTTCACTAGTGACTTCTCTCGAGAAAGATAGCAAACGGTGGGTAAACAAATTACTGTTGGGCAATTGATAGAACCTCAAATAATTATGACGATATCCAGGCAATGATCATTACATAGGCATCACATCCAAGATTAGTAGACCGACTCCTGCCTGCATCTACTACTATTACTCCACACATCGACCGCTATCCAGCATGCATCTAGTGTATTAAGTTCATGGAAAAACAGAGTAATGCAATAAGAATGATGACATGATGTAGACAAGATCCGTTTATCTATTGCATAGATATAGATCCCATCTTTTTATCCTTAGTAGCAACGATACATATGTGTTGTTTCCCTTTTTGTCACTGGGATCAAGCACCGTAAGATCGAACCCACTACCGGGCACCTCTTCCCGTTGCAAGATAAATAGATCAAGTTGGCCAAACAAAACCCAAATATCGGAGAAGAAATACGAGGTTATAAGAGATCATGCATATAAGAGATCAAAGAAACTCAAATAACTTTCATGGATATAAAAAGATATGACTGATCATAAACTCAAAGTTCATCAGATCCCAACAAACACACTGCAAAAAGAGTTACATCATATGGATCTCCAAGAGACCATTGTATTGAGAATTCAGCGAGAGAGAGAGAAAGCCATCTAGCTACTAACTACGGACCCGAAGGTCTACAAAGAACTACTCACGCATCATTGGAGAGGCACCAATGGAGGTGGTGAACCCCATCCGAGATGGTGTCTAGATTGGATCTGGTGGTTCTGGACTCTGTGGCGGCTGGATGAATATTTCGTCGACTCCCCTTGGGTTTCTGGAATATTGGGGTATTTATAGAGCAAAGAGGCGGTCCAGGGGGCACCCGAGGTGGGCACAACCCACCAGGGCGGGCCTGGGCCTCCTGGCACGCCCTGGTGGGTTGTCCCCTCCTCGGGACCCCCCCAGGTGCAACCAGGGCCCGTTCTGTTCCTTCTGGCCCATAAATATTCTCCGTGGAGTTTCGTGGCATTTGTACTTCGTCTGATATTGATTTCCTGCGATGTAAAAAACATGGAAAAACAGCAACTAACACTTGGCACTATGTCAATAGGTTAGTACCAAAAAATGATATAAAATGACTATAAAATGATTATAAAACATCCAAGATTGATAATATAACAACATGGAACAATCAAAAATTATAGATACGTTGGAGACGTATCAACCACCTTAGCTTTAATAGGAGGTAATTTTTTAACATCCTCAGCTTTAATACCTTTTTCCTTCATGGATTTCTTTGCCTCTTGCATATCTTCCGGACTGAGATATAATATTCCCCTCTTCTTCGGAGTGGGTTTAGGCGGTGGTTCAGGAATAGTCCAATCATCATAATTTTTCAATATGTTATTCAATAATTCTTCAGCTTGTCCAACAGTCCGTTCCCTGAAAACACAACCAGCACAACTATCTAGGAAGTCCCTAGAAGCATCGGTTAGTCCATTATAGAAGATATCAATTTCATTTTTCTTAAGAGGATGATCAGGCAAAGCATTAAGTAACTGGCAAAGCTTCCCCCAAGCTTGTGGGAGGCTCTCTTCTTTAGTTTGCATAAAGTTAAATATTTCATGTAAGGCAGCTTGTTTCTTATGAGCAGGAAAATATTTTTCAGAGAAGTAATAAATCATATCCTGGGGACTACGCACACAGTAAGGAGCAAGACTATTGTACCAAGCTTTAGCAACACCCTTTAATGAGAAAGGAAATAATTTGAGAATAAAGTAATAGCGAGTTTTCTCACCATGAGTAAAAAGGGTGGCTATGTCATTCAACTTAGTGAGATGTGCCACAATAGTTTCAGTTTCATAACCATGGAAAGGATCAGATTCAACCAAAGTAATTAAGTCTGGGTCGACAGAGAATTCATAATCCTTATCATCAATAAAGATAGGTGAAGTAGCAAACTTAAGGTCACATTTCATTATAGCATTCAGAGATTTTTCTTTATACTTGTGTAATAATTTCTCTAGATCATCTCTATCATTACAAGCAAGAATATCTCTAGTTGTTTCTTCACTCATAACATAACGTTCCGGTACCTTAGGCAATTCATATCTAGGAGGGCTAGTTCTAGTAGGTGTTTCAGGAGTTTCAGTTTCAAGCTCATCATCAGATTCAACAACATCATGTTGTATAACTCTAGCAATTTGTTTATCAAGAAATTCACCAAGTGGCACATCATCATTATCAAGCAAGGTACTAGCATCATCATAAGCAGCATTCATAGTAGAAGTAGCATCATCAATAACTTGCGACATATTATAAGCAATAGCATGTGGTGGTGTTGCAAGTTTACTCAAAGCGGAAGGTGAATCTAAAGCAGAACTTGATGGCAATTCCTTACCTCCCCTCGTCTTTGAGGGAAATATCTTAGTCTTTGGATCCTTCGGATTCTTCATAGTGATAATATGATAATAATAATCCCAAGTGACTCAACAAATATAGCTATGCTCCCCGGCAACGGCGCCAGAAAAAGGTCTTGATAACCCACAAGTATAGGGGATCGCAACAATTTTCGAGGGTAAAGTATTTAACCCAAATTTATAGGTTCGACACAAGGGGAGCCAAAGAATATTTGAAAGTATTAGCAGCTGAGTTGTCAATTCAACCACAATTAGAGATTAATTATCTGCAGCAAGTAATCAGTAGCAAAGTAGTTTGATAGTTTTGATAATAGTGACAGCAGCAATAGTAACAGTAAAGTGATAGCAGCAATTTTGTAGCAAGTGTAACAGTGATGATAGTAGTAGTAACTTAGCAGAAACAATATAGGATAAACTCGTAGGCATTGGATCGATGACTTGTTGGATGACATTCATCATGTGACAGTTATAACCTAGGGCGATACGGCACTAGCTCCAGTTCATCGATATAATGTAGGCATGTATTCTATAAATAGTCATACGTGCTTTATTAAAAGAACTTGCATGACATCTTTTGTCCTACCCTCCCGTGGCAGCGGGGTCCATATTGGAAACTAAGGGATATTAAGGCCTCCTTTTAATAGAGAACCGGAACAAAGCATTAACACATAGTGAATACATGAACTCCTCAAACTACGGTAATCACCGGAAGAAGTCTTGGTTATTGTCACTCCGGGGTTACCGGATCATAACATGTAGTAGTAGGTGACTATAACTTGCAAGATCGGATCTAACACATGGATATAATGATGAATTCATAAATGGTTCAGATATGAGTTCATGGCACCCAGGCCCAAAGTGACAAGCATTAAGCATAGCAAAGTCATAGCAACATCAATCTAAGAACATAATGGATACTAGGGATCAAGCCCTAACAAAACTAACTCGATTACATGAGGAATCTCATCCAACTCCTCACCGACCAGCGATCCTACGAAGGAATTACTCACTCCCGGTGGGGACCATCATGGAATTGGCTATGGAGATGGGTTGGTGATGACGAAGAACGAAGATCCCCCTCTCCGGAGCCCCAAACGAACTCCAGATCTTCCCTCCCGAGGAAGAACAGGGCTTGGCGGCGGCTCCGTCTCGTGGATCGCGATAATTCTTTCTCCTTGATTTTTTCTTCAAAAATAGGAATTTATAGCGTTGGTTTCAGGGTCAGTGAGGCCACCAGGTTGGTACAACCCACCTGGGCGCGCTAGGAGAGGGGGCTGCGCCCTGGTGGGTTGTGCCCACCCAGGGGCCCCTCTCCGGTAGGTCTTGGCTCCAGAAATTCTTATTTCTAATATAAAAATTCCTCGTGAAGTTTCGTTCCATTCTGAGAACTTTTATTTCTGCACAAAAACAACACCATGGTAGTTCTGCTGAAAACAGTGTCACTCCGGGGTTAGTTTCATTCAAATCATGCAAATTAGAGTCCAAAACAAGAGGAAAAGCATGAGAAAAAGTAGATACGTTGGAGACGTATCAACTTGCAGGCCAGGCATAGGGGAAACGCCCGAATCGGCAGTAGCTTGCGAGCCTGGCTCGGGCGAGGCAGGGGAGGGCGACACGCTTCTCTCCTCGTGCGACCAGGGAGATGGCACGAGCTCGCCCGCGTCGCCGAAAAATTGGCGGGAGGATTTAGGTTCACCTCCCTCCGAGTCCACCCCTATTTAGCCCCCTCCCTCACCGCCCAACTCCTGCCACCATTCTCCCTCCGTTCGAGATTTCCCGCCGACGCGCATCGGCGTCAACGAGCAGGTAAGCGGCGCATCTTCATCGGCCGGCGGTCCACGGCGTCGGGGCTCCTTCACCGGCCGGCGTTGATCTTCTACGACCGTCCCCCTCGTCCTCGAGCTGCAGCCATGGCCTTTGTGAGTTCAATCCCCCTTTCTCTCTATTCCTTCTAGCTAGATTTGAGCTGTAGCTAGGGTTTGATCTAGATGCATGGTTGATTAGTGGTCTGATTTGTGATCTCATATGGTTGATTGCTATGCTGCGGTTGCAATTTGTAGTAGGGCTAGATGTTCAAGCATGTGGTAGGCTAGATTAGTAGTAGAATTTGAAGTATGATTGTGATGAAGCATGTGCTTAGTATGATAGTGATGAAGCATGTGCTTGCTATGATACTAATGAACCATGTACATGTATGCTCCTGCTTTCATGGATTGTCCGGTATGTTGTGTGCTATGCTTATTGTCAATGCCTGCTACGATTATAGGACATGACCACGCAACGCAAGATCTTAGTTAGGCCCTTGTCCTGTCCGACAGCCAGTTTGCTCCATCATTTGTCGAGGACTCGCAGCCTATGTCCGAGATGGCACCTGATTCAGAAGTGTTCGCGTCTGATTCCCTCTATGTGCCAGTAGTGCTCATTGAGCCAACTCCTGCTGTTGCTGCTGCTGCCGCTGCACTCAAGGTAGCAACAACAAAGGCAAAGAAGGATGGTAGGTCGAACAACATGAAGTGGCATCCGTTCATATCCACGTTCGTGCTGAACAAGATGTGTGAGCTCATCTCTAGTGGAGTTAGGACTGACAAGGTCTTCAAGGAGGTGCACTTGAACACCGTTGCGAAGCATGTGTTTGAGTTCTGTGGGCAGGAGGTGTCTGCCACCCAGGTGTACAGCCACCTGAGGAAGTGGACAGTTCGATGGATCCAAGTGTCCAAGCTGAGAGACCTTAGCGGCGCCTCATGGGATGAGAACACTTGCTCCATAGTTCTGGAGGCAGAGCACTACGCCGGCCATGTCGCGGTTAGCTCACAGCCCTCTTCCTTTTCATACTGTCCACCATTGCCTACTCCTAATCGCAACTAACAACACTCGTGTTTCATTCTTAGGACCACCCAAGGGACGCTGAGTTCCTCAACACACCCATACATAACTACATCCAGATGTAGCACATCTTCTCCTTCGGGCTGGCAACTAGGAAGCATGCCATGGGCTCAGGGGAGCCTCTTGGTTCTCCCATGCCAGACTTCCCTGGGACCCCGGACGTCGAGGTCCTTGATGGCCCTGACAAGCCCTTCGTGAAGCCCTTCGACAAGCCATTTGACCCCGTCCATGATAGGAAGAGGAAGAGAGGAGGCCTGATGGAGGAGGAGATCAATGTCTTTTGCAGAATGACTGAGGCGATGAAGGAGGTGGCAACAGCCATCAGGGAGTGCAAGCCCCTCGACGTCCACCCTGACCTGTATGGCGCTGTCATGACCAAGGGTGGCTTCAGCGACGAGGCTCTCATGGCAGCTCTCAGCCACCTGCTTGACAACAAGGCCCAGGGTGTTGGGTTTGTTGCCATGGCAGACGCTCACATGGTGTTGTGGCTCAGGAGCTGGCTGGGCAAGCACTACTACTAGAGTAGTGCTGCTTGTGAGCGTGCATGATCCCCGATGGCGATGGCGGTGGCGACGACGATGACGATGACGACGTACATTTTGTGTAGCTAGGGCTGAAAAAATATTTGATGGTCTGTATATTTTGGTGAGGTGGTATATACTAACCCCTCATGCTGATGGTGAACTTGCGGTGGTAGGACGACACCCTCTTTTGGATGTGGTGGTAGGTTAACACCAAGGTAGTGCTAGGCAGAACTTGCTATGCTGTATGATCATGCATGCTTTACTTCTTCTCTTATGCTCCATTGTTGTTTGTGTGCTACTTTGCTCGCTACTTGTGTGCTCCATAGATTTGCTACTTCAACTCTTGCTCTTGTGCATTGCTAGGGCAAGTGGTATGCCGTGTTCATCGGTAAGGCTCCAGGAGTTTACAGTTCATGGGAAGAAGCCAGTGCACAAGTGGCATCGTATAGCAACAACAACCATAGATGGTTCAAGACTAGGCAGGCAGTAGAACAAGCTTACTCCGACTGGGTGCGAAAGCACGGACGCAGCAGTGTTGACAGTGGCAAGGTTGGAGGTGTCAAGGTGGATCGTCAGTTTGGGTTGAAGCTGAAGAACTTCATCATCTTCGCCCAGTTCATCACCATTGCTATGTTGTGGCGTTGGTGTGCTAGGTGTGATCATTGTGGATAAGCTCACCAACTGGGGTACAAGGTAAGCACAACATGTACGCCGTATGCAACCAAACGCCATGTTCATGTGTCGCTTGAGCCAATGCAGGCAACCAAACAAAGAGCACTTGCGTATTACCTAATGCAGGGACACTAGATGCAGACAACCAAACAACTTGCAGATGGTGTATTAGGGCCTCTTTTTGCTCAACCAGGCTGGATTGAGAAGTGTATGTGATGCAGGAACTGTTCACAAGTTGAACCAAACACGCCCGTTGTGTCCCATGCATGTGTGGTTGCTCATGTAGAAACGTACATGCCATCAGCCCTCCTGTACACGGTGATGCAGCGTGTTCGCGGCGGCCGCTCGCATACTCCTGTGCTGGTCTGTCCCATGCTACGTGACGTGCAGGATCTTTTCAAGATTGAAGATCTTCGAGTACAGCGCGCCTTCACCGATTGAACAACGGGCTGCAGCTGCATCGTCTCTTCGGACCACAGCGTCGCCGTCTTATGGTTTTCCTCTAGCAGTATTGACCTACGTGCTACCGCCGCGTCGCCCCTTCGGGCCGTAGTGTCGTGGCCCGCGGTTAACCGCCGCCTCAAGGCCGTCTGCTTCAGGCTGTCCCCGTGGCTGCACCGACCCTCGCGCTGCCGATGCGTCGCCCCGTCGGACCGTAGTGAGAGTGACACGCGGCCTTTGCCATCAACCCGTGGTTCCCGCCGCGGCTACACCGACCCGCACGCATGTTGGTCTCCACTCAAGCCATTCTATATCACTGACACACAATTGTACCGCACTCATTCATACTCTTTAATATAATTTCAAAGCTTCAGCCTATTTTATTTTTTGAATAATAATTTCAATTTACGATCCGTTTACATTTTTGAGTTCCCTCCGTCCGAAAAAACTTGCCCCAAGCTTGTTCCTCATATGGATGTATCTAGCACTAACTTGATGCTAGATACATCCATTTGAGGAACAAGCTTTTTCGGACGGAGGGAGTAGTAGATATACTTTATAGGGTTGACTCTAAAATTACCCCACCCGGTCCAACATTGCAGTTAACTAGGGCCTTCCCCACAAAAGTCCCACCATTGGTGGAAGGGATATTCCCACTCCTAACCAGTTTTCTCATCGTCACTTCATTTCGTCCGCAAGCTATCCCCACACCGCTGCCTCCACAAGACCTCGCAACATGCACCATGGACGTCGTCGGCCATCTCGTGCGCACCCTCTTTGCACAATGGCAGGCCACATCCCAAGCCGCTTGCACCAGCATCACCGGCAAGGAAGCGTGGTGCTTCCATCCGGTGTGTCATTGCACCGGGTCGCCATCGCTATTAAGTCTGACCTTCATCCCCCCCCCCCGGCGCCATTCTCCCCCTACCCGTCGTGTGAACTCTGTCCATGACGCTAAATGTGTCGCAAAAGATTAAGACTGCGGCGACGACACCGGTTGGGTCCTGCCTCCCTGACGCTAAATGTGTCGCAAAAGATTAAGACTGCGGCGACGACACCGGTTGGGTCCTGCCTCCCCCACATCCCTTCCGAGATCCTCCTCCGCCACCATGGGTGGCGTCAACATCAACATGGCTAGTGGTGACACATAGGCTGTGCAGTCAATTGACTACACATGTCTTTTTCTTGTTGCAAAATACAGTATAAACCATCCTTTTTTTTAATAATTCATATAAACCCATATATTTTGACTATACACCTTTGAATTGACTACACAAGATTGAAGTTTTGGCACTGCCATTGTTCATTAAAGACGTCTCTCATGTGTTTATCACAAATCCCACAAATGTGTTTTTTTTTCAATTTTGTTTGTTCAATCGTAGCTGTAACTTCGGTCATTCATTATTCTCCTACAAAGCTAGCGGCCAAACAATGGCGGGTGAGGATTCTTTCATGAGCATGATGAGCGATTCCATGGGCATAAGACAACATCAACTTTGATTCTCCATGTGCTTTTTATGATGTTAGATCACAAAGATAAGCTATTTGGTATGAAGATGAACCACTTATATGATTTTATATGTAAGTTGTTTAATTTTACATATTTTTTTGAGTTTGATTTGGAAATTTCAAATTCATGGATATGAAATGTTTCTAAAATGTGTGCATTAGAAACACAACAGTTTGAATTAGTATGACGTGAAATGTGGCATTAAAATGTACCAGTACATCTGCACGGAGATAAAGAGAAGTAAAAGAGAATGAAATTCACAAGCTGTAACATGCATATGTTACTAGTCTATATTACTAACTCCATAGTGGGTAGTAACATATGTGTTGTGTCATGCATCACTTTATTTATTAGGTTGTAGACTCATCTTTTTTCTTGATATGTGTGATGTTACAGTAACTAGCTATATTACCACATGTCTCTCTTTCTTCATTAATTACATGCCACATCATCTATTTTGCCAAGATAAATGTGATGTTATCACCAGCTAGTCTAATATTTTCTTCTGAATCTGAAAAAAAAATCTAGCAACAAACCACGAGCATTTTGGCGGGAAAACGGCAGCCGATGGGAAACAGCTGCCCAAACGCGCCCCTCCTGGGCTTCTCGATGAAGCCTCGCTAGTCCAAAATGCGAAAGCTGGTCCGTGGACTAGAGCACAATGGACCGTATCACTGACGCGTGGCCCCGTGAGCTTTCTCCCGGCCGTGCAGCCGGTGGAAGAACCACACGCCACTTTCCTCCTGCACCACCCGGAAAGTGGTCGGCGTGCACCCAGTCCATGTGAGCCGGGACCTGGAATCTTCTCCTCTCTCCACCCCAAGGGAGAAAATTCCCCACTTCAGTCTGCGCACCCAGCGTCGCCCGATGCCTCTCCGCCGCCGCCTCCTAGGCCTGTCCGCCGGCCTCCGCCGCTCGCTCGCCACAGCCGCCACGCATCCCCCGTGGGCCATGATCAACCGCACGGCGGAGTTCGTCGGAGCGGCGAGCGCGGACGTGCGCCTCGCCTCGCCACCGCTCGTCTCCGAGCTATGCGTCCCGGAGCGCCTCGTCAAGACCAGGGGCAGCCCCGGCCCCGGCAGCGACGTCGTTCAGTCGCTCGCCGGCGGCGTCTCCGCCGCGAGCGGCGACGGCCTCCTCCTCCTCTCCTGCCTAGACCTGCGCTTCGTCGCCCCCGGCGCCGCTCGGGTGCGCCAGCATCTCTACGGCCTCGACCCCACCCACGTCCCCAGCGTCACGCGCTTCGTCTGCAACCCTCTCACCCGCGAGCTACGCCGCCTCCCGGACTCCGGCTCCGACCCTGAGGCCGACGTCCTGTGCGACCCCAACATGGGCCTCCTCACCCAAGCCGATCGCGGGCACGGGCCGCCTGGCAAGTTCGCCGTCGCCGACCTGCAGGAGGGGAACCACATGCTCCGGTTTCTCTCGGAAACAGGCAAGTGGGAGAACGTCGCGCTCTCGCCGTGCCAGGTCCCATTTGCGCGGCGAATGGACATAGACCAGGAGGCGCTGGCATTCGGCGGCCGCCTGTGGTGGGTCGACTTGGCCTGGGGCGCAATCTCTGCCGACCCGTTCAGCGACCGGCCGGAGCTCTCCTTCGTCGAGCTGCCGAGGGGCAGCGTGCTGCCGGCTGGCGTGCAGGACGAAGCGTTTCGCCGAGGAAGCCCGCTGCGTGACGCTCAGGGCAGGGTGTGGTGGGAGCAGGCGCCCGTCAGTTACCGGCGCATGGGTGTCAGCCAAGGGCGGCTGCGGTACGTGGAGGTCTCTCAAGGGGAGCCGTTCTTTCTCAGCTCCTTCGTGCTCGACGACGAAGGCAGGGGCTGGACGCTGGAGCGCCGAGTGGTGCTCAACAAGCTGTGGGGGAGCACCATGGGACTACCTTTACAGGAGAGGGGGTCGACACGCATTGTCCTTGTTGACCCGCTTAATGCCAATGTCGTTTACCTCACGGCCGGGTAGGGTCGCATAGTTCCAGCGCGGACGGCATGGCCGGAGGTAGCGGCGCGGGACAGCGGGAGCGGCGGACGCCGAGGCGGTGCAGACGTAGTCATCCGCATAGCGGGAGCTCGGACAAAAAACACCGGTGCACGAGCATGTGACGGGGCCAGCCGCGGCTGGCGGCGAGGCCGTGGCAACCACGGTGTCCACGGGAGAGGCCGTGGCCTCCACGGTGTCGTCGGGAGAAGCGGGCCGGGCGGAGGACGAGGCCACGGCGTCGGGAGAGCCAGGCGACACCGGGGCCGCGATCGCGCCAGCGGGTGACCGAGGCGGGGTCGGTGCGGGCGACCGAGGCGGGGTCGGTGCGGGCGACCGAGGCGGGGTCGACGCGGCGCCAGGAGAGGCCGTGCCAGGTGAGGCCGCGCCAGTGGGGGCCGGCCCAGCCGTTGGCCCAGCATGCGGCCCAGCATGCATGGCAGAGGAGCGGGGCGACGTAGGCGACGTCGACACGGCTCCAGGCGACGAAGGCGCCGAACCGGAGGAGGGGGCCGCGGATGGCCCCGATCCGGAGGAAGGCGCCGCGGGCGGGGTGGCCGGAGCACCCAAGGCCAGCAGCGGGCGGCGGCGCGGAGGAGAACCCGCCGCGGGAGAGGAAGGCGGCGCCACCTGTTCCGGTGCAAAGGGAAACACAAGCTCATCAAAGTACACATGCCGGGAGGTGATGACACGGTGAGACACGGGGTCATAGCAGCGATAACCCTTAGTGTTGGCCGGGTAACCAAGAAAGACACATGGAACGGAACGAGGAGCGAGTTTATGAGGTGTGGTGGCGGTGGTGTTGGGGTAGCAACGGCAACCGAAAATTCGGAGACCATCGTAGGAGGGAGGAGCGCCATATAGGAGATGGTGAGGCGCATAGTTCCAGCGCGGACGGCATGGCCGGAGGTTAAGGAGGAGGGTGGCGGTGGCGAGGGCATCTGGCCAAAACCGAGAGGGCATGTAGGCATGGAAGAGAAGGGTACGCACACACTCATTGAGGGTGCATGGGATGTGCTCGGCACGGCCATTCTGCTGGGAGGTGTATGGACACGTGAGACGGAACACGGTGCCGTGGGAGGAAAGAAGGTGGCGGATGGTGAGATTGTCGAATTCTTTCCTGTTGTCGGTCTGAAGTGCTAGTATGGGTCGCCCAAACTGTGTGGAGACATAAGCATAGAATGTAATGAGGGTGGCGGCAACATCGGATTTCCAACGAAGAGGAAATGTCCACACAAAGTGAGAGTAATCATCCAGTAAAACGAGATAATAAAGATAACCAGAATTACTAGGTACTGGAGAGGTCCATACATCGCTGTGAATCAACTCAAACGGAAAAGATGCAACTGTGGAAGAGGAACTAAAAGGAAGGCGAACATGTTTGCCTAACCGGCAGGCTTCACAGGAGTGAGCGGCCATTTTATTACAGGAAAAGGAAAATCCTCTCATTATTTGACGAAGTGAAGAAGTGCGAGGATGCCCGAGACGAGCATGCCAAAGATCGACGCCTGCGGAAAAAGCGCGAGGACCACCCGGAGATGACGGCGACTGAACTGGGTAGAGGTCGCCGGGACTGTCACAGCGGTGAAGAATCGTCCTGGTGCGAGCGTCCTTAACAGAAAAGCCAACTTCGTCAAATTCCACAGTTACAAAATTGTCACGAGAAAGATTACGAACGGAAACTAAGTTCTGAATAAGATGAGGAGAAACAATGACATTATTAAGAGAGAGAGGTCGAGAGTTAGAGGGAAAGGGTGCAGAACCGACATGAGAGATGGGAAGACCAACACCGTTACCGATGATGATGCGAGATGGAGTGGAAGTGGGATGGACGGAGGAGAGGTTACCCGGATGAGCGGACATATGGGAGGTGGCGCCGGAGTCCATAATCCAATCGCCGCCACCACCTGAGTATGGCGGCGGCTGCTGCAGTGCCGCTAGAAGGGCCGGGTCGTAGTAGGGGGCGCCGTACGCGCCGGGAGCGCCGAAGGGGGGCGTGACAGGAGGGGCGAAGCTCCCCAGCAGCAGCCCCCGCCACCCTGGGCCGGTGGCTATAAACCCTGGACGGTGGTCGTGCACGCATATAGCATGCCCGTGCCGCGGCCCCCCGCCCCGGGCATCCTCGGCCCCCGCCCTAGCGCTCACCAGGCGCTCCTGGCTGCGCCTGCCGGTGCATATGGCGCGTACGGCGCCCCTCCTGTCCACTGCAGCAGCCGCCGCCATACTCAGGTGGTGGCGGCGATTGGATTATGGACTCCGGCGCCACCTCCCATATGTCCGCTCATCCGGGTAACCTCTCCTCCGTCCATCCCACTTCCACTCCATCTCGCATCATCATCGGTAACGGTGTTGGTCTTCCCATCTCTCATGTCGGTTCTGCACCCTTTCCCTCTAACTCTCGACCTCTCTCTCTTAATAATGTCATTGTTTCTCCTCATCTTATTCAGAACTTAGTTTCCGTTCGTAATCTTTCTCGTGACAATTTTGTAACTGTGGAATTTGACGAAGTTGGCTTTTCTGTTAAGGACGCTCGCACCAGGACGATTCTTCACCGCTGTGACAGTCCCGGCGACCTCTACCCAGTTCAGTCGCCGTCATCTCCGGGTGGTCCTCGCGCTTTTTCCGCAGGCGTCGATCTTTGGCATGCTCGTCTCGGGCATCCTCGCACTTCTTCACTTCGTCAAATAATGAGAGGATTTTCCTTTTCCTGTAATAAAATGGCCGCTCACTCCTGTGAAGCCTGCCGGTTAGGCAAACATGTTCGCCTTCCTTTTAGTTCCTCTTCCACAGTTGCATCTTTTCCGTTTGAGTTGATTCACAGCGATGTATGGACCTCTCCAGTACCTAGTAATTCTGGTTATCTTTATTATCTCGTTTTACTGGATGATTACTCTCACTTTGTGTGGACATTTCCTCTTCGTTGGAAATCCGATGTTGCCGCCACCCTCATTACATTCTATGCTTATGTCTCCACACAGTTTGGGCGACCCATACTAGCACTTCAGACCGACAACAGGAAAGAATTCGACAATCTCACCATCCGCCACCTTCTTTCCTCCCACGGCACCGTGTTCCGTCTCACGTGTCCATACACCTCCCAGCAGAATGGCCGTGCCGAGCACATCCCATGCACCCTCAATGAGTGTGTGCGTACCCTTCTCTTCCATGCCTACATGCCCTCTCGGTTTTGGCCAGATGCCCTCGCCACCGCCACCCTCCTCCTTAACCTCCGGCCATGCCGTCCGCGCTGGAACTATGCGCCTCACCATCTCCTATATGGCGCTCCTCCCTCCTACGATGGTCTCCGAATTTTCGGTTGCCGTTGCTACCCCAACACCACCGCCACCACACCTCATAAACTCGCTCCTCGTTCCGTTCCATGTGTCTTTCTTGGTTACCCGGCCAACACTAAGGGTTATCGCTGCTATGACCCCGTGTCTCACCGTGTCATCACCTCCCGGCACGTGTACTTTGATGAGCTTGTGTTTCCCTTTGCACAGGAACAGGTGGTGCCGCCTTCCTCTCCCGCGGCGGGTTCTCCTCCGCGCCGCCGCCCGCTGCTGGCCTTGGGTGCTCCGGCCACCCCGCCCGCGGCGCCTTCCTCCGGATCGGGGCCATCCGCGGCCCCCTCCTCCGGTTCGGCGCCTTCGTCGCCTGGAGCCGTGTCGACGTCGCCTACGTCGCCCCGCTCCTCTGCCATGCATGCTGGGCCGCATGCTGGGCCAACGGCTGGGCCGGCCCCCACTGGCGCGGCCTCACCTGGCGCGGCCTCTCCTGGCGCCGCGTCGACCCCGCCTCGGTCGCCCGCACCGACCCCGCCTCGGTCGCCCGCTGGCGCGATCGCGGCCCCGGTGTCGCCTGGCTCTCCCGACGCCGTGGCCTCGTCCTCCGCCCGGCCCGCTTCTCCCGACGACACCGTGGAGGCCACGGCCTCTCCCGTGGACATCATGGTTGCCACGGCCTCGCCGCCACCCGCGGCTGGCCCCACGGCCGGCCCCGTCACACGCTCGCGCACCGGTGTTTTTCGTCCGAGCTCCCGCTATGCGGATGGCTACGTCTGCACCGCCTCGACGTCCGCTCCTTCCCCGTTGCCGTCCTCGGTCCGGGCCGCTCTCCGCGACCCTTTGTGGATGGCCGCCATGCAGGAGGAGTTTGACGCTTTGCAGCGGAACCGGACCTGGCAGCTTGTTCCCCGTCCCCGGCACGCTAATGTGATCACCGGGAAGTGGGTCTTCAAACACAAGCTTCGTCCCGACGGCACTCTTGATCGCTACAAGGCGCGTTGGGTTGTTCGCGGCTTTCGGCAACGCGCCGGTGTGGACTTCACTGACACCTTCGCTCCGGTTGTTAAGCCCGGGACGATCCGCACTGTATTACAGTTGGCGGTCTCTCGTGCCTAGCCGGTTCATCAGATGGACGTCTCCAACGCGTTCCTCCATGGTCATCTTGAGGAGCAGGTTTTCTGTCAACAGCCCACGGGGTTTGTTGATCCGGCATGTCCTGATCATGTGTGTCTGCTTTCACGCTCATTATATGGGCTCAAGCAGGCTCCTCGCGCCTGGTACTAGCGCACCGCAGCGTTTCTTCATCAACTCGGCTTCCGCTCTACACGCTCCGATGCTTCGCTCTTTGTTTATCACCAGGGCACCGACACGGCATATTTGCTGCTCTATGTTGACGACATCATCCTGACAGCATGCACTTCTGAGCTCCTTCGCCGGCTTACTGATCGTCTCCGTGCTGAGTTTGCCATCAAGGACTTGGGTCCGTTGCACTACTTCCTCGGTGTTGAGGTGGTGCGTCGTCCTGATGGTTTCTTCCTTCATCAACGGAAGTACGCTCATGAGCTCCTCGACCGTGCTGGTATGCTTAACTGCAAACCGGCCACCACTCCTGTCGACACGAAGGCCAAGCTCTCTGCTACTGATGGTACTCCTGCTCCAGATGCTGGCTTCTACCGGTCCATTGTTGGTGCTCTCCAGTACCTCACTCTCACTCGACCAGAGCTCCAGTACGCGGTTCAGCAGGTCTGCCTTCGCGCGACAGGAGGGGCACCGTACGCGCCATATGCGCCGGCAGGCACAGCCAGGAGCGCCTGGTGAGCGCTAGGGCGGGGGCCGAGGATGCCCGGGGCGGGGGGCCGCGGCACGGGCATGCTATATGCGTGCACGACCCCCGTCCAGGGTTTATAGCCACCGGCCCAGGGTGGCGGGGGCTGCTGCTGGGGAGCCTGACCGCCACTGCCGCCCCCTTTGCCGCCGCCTTGGCGTTGGCCGCCGCGACCGCGGCGACGGTTGCCGCCATTCCCACCGGTGCGCGGAGGTTGGGGCGGCTGCAGCACCGGCGTAGGGTGCGGGACAGCCGGAGGACGGGGCGCTGAGGGTGGTGTAGAGGCGCCGGTGGAGAAGCTGGCGGCGAGCGCGGTGTGGACGGCGCGGGTGCGGAGGTGCTTCATCCGCCGCTCCTCAAGGCGAAGATAGGCCACCGCCCGCTCGTAAGTAGGGTTGGCCATGAGGGTGAGGTTGGAGGCGGCGTTGCCGAAGTCCTCGTTGAGGCCGGCGGTGAGCGTCGAGAGGAGAAGCTCGTCGCCCACCTTGAACCCGACGTCGTTGAGCTCATCGGAGAGGGTCTTGAGCCGGAGACAGAAAGCGTCGATGGTGGAGTCGTTCTGGTGGCACCCAAAAAATTCCTGCTGCAAGAAAACAATCCGTTGGAGCTTGTTGTCGGTGAAGAGGCCATTGATCTTGGTCCACACCGTGTAGGCATCGTCCCCATCGCGAACGACGGTGTGGAAGATGTCTGGAGAGACGGTGAGGAAGAACCACCGGATGAGGGTGGCGTCAATGGCGAGCCAGTTGGCGTCGTGGGCGCCGGCAAAGAAATTGGCGAGACCGTCCACATGATCACGAAGGTTGTACTCACGGAAAAGGAGATTGAAGTAGGTTTTCCAAGCATAGTAGTTTGCGGAGGCGTGGGAGAGGATAATGGGGACGTGATCGGAGAGGTGGATGTTGCGGATGTCGGCGGCTTTGGGCTCATCGGGCTCGGACCCGTAGGAGGAGTCGAACGGGTTGCTAGGAGGGGCGCGGGAGGAGGAGGAGGAGGTGCCGAGGGCTGACATGGCAGAAGGAGGGGGTGGCGGCGCGGGATGGGATCGGGGAGGTGTTGTAGGGTTTTGGGAGGGAGGCGGCTCGGGGGGGAGCGGCGTGGTGCGGCGGGGAGGGTGGAGGCGCAGCGGGGTAGGGTTGTGGGGGAGGGAGAGAGGCGGCGCGGCGGCCGGGGAGGCGGCGGCGCGGGACAGCGGGAGCGGCGGCGGCCTGGGGAGGCGACGGCGGCGCGGCTAGGGCTGGGGACCGAGGGTTAGGCTGATACCATGTAGAGAAATAGGATGCAACTCTCAATGTATTGATGGGTGCATATGCACAAGTATATATAGTACATAGGGCAAGTCATATCCTCAACTATACACAAGGAGGAGACTTGGAGTACAAGAATGCATGTGTTTGCGTCAGCAACGGCGTCGCACTATACACAAGGAGGAGACTTGGAGTACAAGAATGCATGTGTTTGCGTCAGCAACGGCGTCGCTTCGACTGCGGGGGGTGTTGAGATATGTATTTAGCACATGTATTCTTGTACTCCAAGTCTCCTCCTTGTGTATAGTTGAGGATATGACTTGCCCTATGTACTATATATACTTGTGCATATGCACCCATCAATACATTGAGAGTTGCATCCTATTCCTCTACACACAGAATTGCCGTCGTCGCCGTGGACATGGACAGGCAGGAGGTGATCGGATGTTATCCCTATAGAAGCGACCTCTGTCTGCCATGTGTCCTTCCACCGTGGCTTCGATCGAGCCGGATCCCTTCTGCAGGTATTCACTCACTCGTTTGAGTTGCTAGATTGCATATTTCTCAGGTTTAGTTTCACATTTTGATGTCAATGCATGCGATACTTTTGTCCAATAGACATATTACTTTTGTGTCTACATAACAAGATCACTCGAAAATGACTGACAAGCGCGATTAGTAGCAATTGTTTGTACACTGTGTTTGTCAACAATTGGATCTCAAATAAAAGTTTTCTGGATGAAAGGTCCTTGGCTCCTGCCTTTTACAGAAATCCCAAAGAAAATTGTTATTGGTGATTTGTATGAGAAGAGCCAATGCATTGATCTAGTGGCACTTCTATCACAATTCTCTTTTTGTGTTTAGTACTTTGGGGTGGACCTGAAGTCTCAATCTCAAATCTCTTCTCGACTTGAAACTTCCAACCTTTGGTCATCTCTACATGTTATCCTGTTCTGGAAGTGTTTATCTTAAAGCATATCTACACGTAGTGTCAGTGATTTGCCTTTCGAACAGATTTTTTCCAAGTTTTGGATGCTTTCTAGTAGCTTACAAGTCCGAATAATCTTATCCTGGTCGGTGCTGCTGCATATTCTGAGTTACGAAGCTGTCCATATATTATGAGAACTGTTTCATTAAATGACATGATGTATTCTGAGTTATGAAGCTGTCCATATATTCTGAGAACTGTTTCGCTAAATGACATGATGTATTCGACCTGATTAGAGTCCTCCTTTTCGATAAAAAGAGTTATCTGCAGGCTTGTAATTTACACCACATGTTCTACATTTAATTTCTTCCTACACAATTTCATTTTAGAAGGATTTAATGATGTTATATCCATTTTAATAATGCGTCTGCACTACTCAAGTGTTAAACAAATATATTCTTCAAATTGCCGTATTGTGGCTTATGGGTACACTCTGATCAATTCTAGTTAACCTGCTCTAAGTATCATTCTTTTCTAGTTCAATTTATTGTTTCCAATGCACATAAATCTATACCGTTACAAATTATGTTGTCTTAGTGTTGCTATTCTTCAAATTCTTGTGCATTGATCAAATGAACCCTTTTCAGGCAAGAAGTATGTTGAGAAAAACAAGACTCTGGCAGATGTTCTAGTTCGTTCACCCAGTCACTAGAAGGTACCAGACATTTAGTGAATCCCTATTTACTTTCCTTCTGATGCTTCATCATTGATTGCTAGTTGTATCTCATCCAGCCACAACTTTAGCATTCTGCATTCACATGTATCTCTTACTCAGTTCATGCAGTTTATGGATCTGGAAAGCGATGACGTGCATATATTGCCGATTACTACTACTACTGATTTTCTCTGTTTGTCCAATGTATTTGTTATCCTTCCTATTACTGCCTGTTTGTTGTTGGTTGAGTTATAATTGGTTTTTAGTGGAATTAGTAATATTTGCTTGGAATGGAGACTAGTAACGTATTATACTGCGTAGAATGTTTATTTTGTTGAAGTGTGCTACCCGAACTTGTTCTTCCATTCATATTTTTGTGGCAGTGGCTTGTGCTAGCTGCCAAAAAGTGTCATTTGGTGTCTCAGCATGGAAGTTTGATCCTGGTGTATTAGTGTTTCTGAACTAGCAGCCATGATCTTGTTCATCATGGTGAGCACTGTACCCTAAAGGAATTTTCGCCCTGTCATCAGGATGACTGTTGTCTTTTCTTTCCCTGAAATATGTTCCCCAACCATTTAAAGGCCGGAACTGAAGCTTGATAACTATTAACAATTGGTCGATGTGTAATTTTCTGGTGCAACCAAAAGTCGGATAGAAAATAAACATGTCGCCAGACTGACTTTCTATTGAAGTTTCGGATGCACATAGATGGACTATCGTAGCATTTTTGTTTACCCAAGATTGTTTCTCAGGGGAAAGTAAAGCTGGGATACCAGCGGAAGCTGGACACCCGCCATTCACGTTACTCATTGTTCAGGCAACAAAAGATATCTAAAAGAAGTTGTCTGAACAACAGTTCACTTAACCGTGTTAATTAGTAAATACAGTTTCCATGTAATCTTAACCCCCATGTTACTCATACAAAAGGAAAAACATGTGGTGCCTGTATCTAATATTCCTTATTTTTATCCTCAGGTTTCTTAAAACTAAGGTGCTGGTGCTCTAATCAAGCAGGAGGCTCATGGTGGTAGCTTACTATGCTGGGGGGAAATCTGGAGAAGCCTGTGTTTTTGGGGTGCTGATCAACTCACTGTATCTTGGTTCGTTGGAAATGTGGTACTTTTGTCAGACTTCCGGTTCGCTCCAGTATCTGCCGTAAGCACCAGTAAGATGGTTCATTCGTCACAAAATTGGTGCTTCTGCAATGTTTACTCTGATGAGAAACCTTATTTAGGGACCTCTGCTTTTGTTATAGGTGCTGAACTGACTATTTGATGGCCCTAAGCTATGTAGTAGTATAATTTTGTGCTAATCGGTCGGGCATTGAACTCGTTAAGTGAGAAGGATGAAATGAGGTTGCTTTTTGTGCCCTGATGGCTCTTAATTCAGCAGGATGAAATGAGTATGTGAAGTGCACATCTTACCATGCGTATGTGCTGTGCTACACTTTTGCTGTATTCGGTTTTTTCTTAATAATTGTTACTTATTTTGCTACACCTTTGCAGTTTTGCTGTATTCATTTTTTGTCTTAATAATTGTTAGTTATTAAAAAAATATGATAACTTTTATCTTGAAGGGGAGGAGCAAGAAATAAGCGGCGCCATCTTTTGTTTTCAAAACTTGAATGGGTCTGTCACACATTGTTTTTTTGAGGATCTAATGGGTCTGTCGCACTAGGCTGGATAGCATTGGACATGGGCTCTTGGTTTAAGGGAGGCCCAGGCCTGGAACATTTCGGCGGGAAAATGGCGCCGTTGAGCTCAGCCTATGGGCAACAGCCGTTCAAACACTCGGAGCGGTCTGTATGGCCACTCCAAACACGGATGCTGGTTCGTGGACTATACGGCAAGGTTGAAATCAGCTATATGTATTTTATAAGAAGAAAAAAATGTTTATGTAAGCTGTAGCGGACAAAAAAAAGCTAGAAGGTCCAACACCAATCCCTTCGAAATTTGGCGGGAAAAAGGTGACGTCATAGGCATGCCTCGGCTTCTGCGAGAAGCCTTTACAGGCGTACGGTCATTCCTAATACGGAAATCGGTACATAGACCAGCACCCAATAGACCGTTTCGCTGACCATTGGGCCAGAGTGACATCTCCCAGTCAAGTACCCGGTGGAACGATCACATGCTGCTTCCCTCCCGCGACCCCCGGTCCATGTGAACCCTCTGCTCTCTCTCCCACGGCGCACCGAGTCCACAGTCCACACCACAGCACACAAGCCAAGGAAATTCCCCACCGCGATGCCTCTCCGCCGCCGCCTCCTAGGTCTATCTGCCGCCGTCTCCGGCGGTCTCCGCCGCTCGCTCGCGACGGCCGCCGCGCACCCCCCGTGGGTCATGCTCAACCGCGAGGCGCAGGTCGTCGGAGCGTGGAGCGCGGCCGCGCGCCTCGCCGAGCCGCCGCACGTCTCCGAACTGCGCCTCCCGGAGCACGTCATCGAGGCCTTCCCCGCCCCCGACAGATACGTCCTGCAATTGCGCGCCGGCGCCATCTCCGGCGCGAGCGGCGACGGCCTCCTCTTCCTCTCCGTCCTAAACGCACGCTTCACCCCTCCCGCCGCCGGCGAGCAGCCCGCCGTCCTCGAGCACGCCCACGCGCCCCGCGTCACACGCCTCGTCTGCAACCCTCTCACCCGCGAGCTATCCCGCCTCCCGGACTTCGTCTCCGACCCCAAGTACGATTTCGTGCTCGCCGCCCAGATGGCCATGGGCGTGCTCACCCAAGCAGACCGCGGGCAGGGGCCGCCTGACAGGTTCGTCGCTGCCTTGCTGAACGGGGAGCAGATGCTCCGGTTTCGTTCGGAAACAGGGGAGTGGGAGGCCGTGGCGCTCTCGCCGTGCTTTTTCCCACTTCCGCGGCCGCGGCGAGTGACGCTGGACCAGGAGACGCTGGCATTCGGCGGTCGCCTCTGGTGGGTCGACCTGTCCTGGGGCGCACTCTCCGCCGACCCTTTCAGCGACCGGCCGGAGCTCTCCTTCGTCCAGCTGCCGAGGGGCAGCGTGCTGCCTGAAGGCGCGCAGGACCAAGCGAGGAGCTTGGGTGTCAACACACCTTTCAAGTACCGGCGCATGGGTGTCAGCCAAGGGCGGCTGCGCTACGTCGAAGTCTCTCGGGAGGAACCGTTCCTTCTCAGCTCCTTCGTGCTCGACGACGAGGGCAGCGGCTGGATGCAGGAGCACCGGGTGGTGCTCAACAAGCTCTGGGCGAGCCACATGTCCCTACCCTTACAGCAGGGGGCGACGACACGCATTGTCCTCATTGACCCAGTTAATGCCAACGTCGTTTACCTCGCAGTTGACACGCTAGCCGTCGTCGCCGTGGACATGGACAGGGAGGAGGTGATTGGGAGTTATCCATACAGCGACACCGCCTGCATACCATGTGTTCTTCCACCTTGGCTCGGATCAAGCCGGATCCCTTCTGCAGGAGGTGACTCGCTTGTTTAGTTTGCTAGATTACATACTTCTCAGCGCAATATACATAATACTTTTGTCTACATAACCTGATCACTCAATAATGACCAATACACGTAATTAGTAACAATTGTTTCTTCACTGTGTTTGTTAACAATTGGATGTCAAATGTTGTTGTTATGGTCGAACGACCCTTGGGTTCGGTTTCTTATAGAAAGCCCAAAGAAGATTGTTATTGTTCGTTTGTATGAGAAATGGCAATGCATTGATCTAGACACACTTGTATTATATTCACATTTTGTATTAGAATGGTGCAGGTACTTGGGGGTGGGGTCTCAAGTTCCAATCCCAATTTTTTCCTAGATTTCCAACCCCTGGGCATATCTACATTTTATCCTGATCAGAAAGAGTTTATTTGGTTTTGAACAGAAATTTAGCTAGTTTTGGTTGCTTCATAGCTTACAAGTTCGAGTAATCTTATCTGGTCGTTGCTGGTGCAGACTCTCAGTTACGACTTGTCCATATTTCCTACGAACTGTCGTGTAAAATGAAATGCTTGGACCGGATTAGAGTCCTCCTTTTTTGAAAAAAAAAAGAGTTATCTGCAGGTTTTGAATATGTAATTTACACTGCATGTTCTACATTTAATTTCTGTGCCTCTATAATTCGACTATTGAAGGATTTTATGATGTTATATCCATTTTAATCACGCGTCTACAACCAAGTGTTATCGTCAAAATAAATATATTCATCAAATTATGTTGTGACTTATGGGCACACTCTGATCGATTCTTGTTAACCTGCTCTAAGTATCAAATTTTTTCCTAGCTCAACTTTTTATATGCAATGCACATAAATCTACACTGTTATAGATTATATTGTCTTAGTATTGTTGTTTTCAAATTCTTGTGCGTTGATCAAATGAACCTTTTTCAGGCAAGAAGTTCGTTTGGAAAAACAAGACTCTGGTAGATGTCCAAGTTTATTCTGACAGCTACTACAAAAGATGAAGGTACCAATTTAGACATTCAGTGAATCTATATTTACTTTCCTTCAGTTGATGCTTCATTGCTGACTGTTAGTTGTATCTCATTCAGTCACAAGTTTGGGATGCTCCATTCTTTTTACACGCATTTCTTACTCAATTCATGCAGTTTATGGATTCGGAAAACATTGATGTGTGTTTATTGCTGATTATTACTACTTTTTTGAACTGATTTTCTCTGTTCGTCCAACGTATTGTTACCCCTAGTACCGTCATGTCGTTGGTTGAGTTATAATTGGTGTTTTAGTGGAATTGGTAATATTTGCTAGGAATGAAGACTTGTGACATATTTACTCTTAGAATGGTTATTTTGTTGAAGTGTGCTACTCCATTCATATTCTTGTGGCAGCAACTTGCGCTAGCTGCCAAAAATTGTCATTTGGTGTCTCAGCATGGAACTTTGATCCCGCTGTATGTATTAGTGTTTCTGAACTAGCAGGCATGTAACTTTGATCCCGGTGTATATGTGGTATTGTAGATATAAATAGTTTTCTCCATAAATTTGGTCAAAGTTTGACTTTTCAAAAAAATCTATATGAACTGCATTTATGGAATGGAGGTAGTGCTATTTTGATTTTCTCTGTTCGTCGAACGTTCCTTAATACTGGCTTGTCGTTGGTGTTTTAGCTGAACTAGTAATATTTTTTGAATTTTTGAACTAGTTATATTTACTGGGAACCGAGGCTAGTAACATACTCTCTTTGTTGAATGCTTATTACGTTCAAGTGTGCTACATGAACTTGTTGTTCCCTTCATATTCTTGTGGTAGCAATTGGCCTGGCTGCGAACATTTATCAGTTGGTGTGTCAGCATGGACCTTGTATCCAGGAATATTAGTGTTTCTGAACTACTACTCTAGTAGGCATGAAGGATGTAGTCTTGTTCATCATGGTGATCAATGTACATGTGCCTGAAGCATATATTGCCTTGTCATGAGGATGACCGTTATTCCTTCGCCTGAATTATTATCATCAATCAATTAGAGCCTGAAACTGAATCTTGGTAATTGCTAACAAATCGATCGTTTTGTGATTTTCTTTTAAACCAAGACTTGGATAGAAAACAAACATGTTGCCAGACTGACAGTATTGTTACAGTTTTGGAAATGCAGATAGATGGACTACATTAGCGTTTTTTTGTTTACTCAAGATTTTTTTTTCTTGGTGGAAAGTAAAGCTGGGATACCAGCAGATGCTGGGCACACACCCATTCTTGAAAGCCGAATCACATAGCGGGCAACAAAAGATATCTAAAAGAAGTTATCCGAACAGCAGTTCATTCAGTAGTTTCCTTTGCTGTTTATCCATATCACCCATTTTCACATGTTTATTCAAATCGATTACCGTACTAATTGCAGCCTCCCAATAATTTACATTCTCACGTTAATCATACCAAAAAAAAACTTGCAGTTTGTGTGTCTCTAATGTTCCTTATTTTTCTCCTCATACTGATGCAGGGGGGGAATCTGGAGAAGCCTGAATTTTTGGAGTGCCGATCATGATCAATTCACTGTACCTCGTTTGCACGGCGTATAGAAGCCTGAATTTTTGGAGTGCCGATCATGATCAATTCACTGTACCTCGTTTGCACGGCGTATGTGATGTAAACGATAGCAAGACAATCCATTCCTAGCAGAGTTGAACGGACGATTAGTTCGAACGGTTCAGTGTTTGCCGCCTAAACTATGCATGATTTCGTGCCAAATGATGGTGCATTGCTCTTGTTAAGTGACATGGATGAAGTAGGGTCCGCTTGGCCTGATGGCACTTGGTCTGAATTCAGTAGGATTGTACGGGTAACCTGTTTGAATTCAGTTATAACTAGTACCCTTTTTTAGATTGTACGGTAACTACTGGATTTACGACTGTTGCGCGGGAGGAGGAAGAAAATGAGCTGAATTTATCGAAGTTTGACTTTCTATCTCTTTTTTTTAGAATAAGCTTGAATGGGCTGACCCGTATAGCATTGCACATGGGCTCCTGGTTTCAGGGAGGCCCAGGCCCGGAGCGTTTCGGCGGGAAAATGGCGCCGTTGAGCTCAGCCGATGGGCGGCGGCTGTTCAAACTCACACGCTCGAAACGGCCCTCCTCCTCGGCTTCCACAAAACGTCGCAGGCTGTACGGCCATACCGAATACGGAAATCAGTTCGTGGACCGCGTTGCAGTGGACCGATCTGGCTGACGCCTGGGCCCCGATAGAGCACTGCCTGTGGAACGACCGCACGGTGCCTATAGTTATTGCCATCCCCTGGTACTGTATTTGTGGTGTGAGCCAGCCGGACGCAGCTTCAGTGCCTTAAAAGGCACCTGCCTTTGGGTCACTGACATGTGGGCCAGCCACCTGTTGGGCCCACATGTCATAGACACACAGGTTAAGGCACCGAAGCATAGTCCGAGCCAGCCATTCCCCACTTCAGAGTTCAGACTTCAGACCACAACCAGCGCCATGTCTCTCCGGCGCCTCCTAGGCCTCTCCGCCGCCGCCGCCGCCGTCCCCGGACGCCCCCGCCGCTCCCTCGCCACGGCCGCCGCGCATCCTCCGTGGGCCATCGTCAAGCGCTGGGCGGCGGCGGCCGACGAGCCGGCGCCGGGCGCGCTCGTGCACCTCGACCACCCGCCGCGCCTCTCCTGCCTAGGCGTCCCGAAGCACCTCCTCACGCCCATGGCCAGCCCCGCCGCGGACAGCTACGTCAACCAGATAGTCACCGGCTCCGTCCGCGCCGCCAGCGCTGACGGCCTCCTCCTCCTCTCCTACGTCGACGAGCGCGTGGTCTTTCCCGTCCTCGCCGAACAGGGCGCCGCTCCGCTGCGCAATGAGCCGACCGAGCACGCCGTCAGCGTCACGCGTCTCGTCTGCAACCCTGTCACCGGTCAGCTCTCCCGCCTCCCGCCCGCCCTCTTCTACGAGCCTCATGTCAGAAAGCTCATGTGCGGCAAGCACACGGGCCTACTCACCCGAGCCGGTCGCGGCCACGACGGGCACGGGCCGCCCGACAGGTTCGCCGTCGCCGCGCTGCAGGGGGACCGGATGGCCCGGTTTCTCTCGGAAACAGGCAGGTGGGAATCTCTGCCGGTCTCGACGTGCCAGCTCCCGCTGGAGCGGGCGATGGTGCTGGACCGGGAGGTGGTGGCCTTCGGCGGCCGCCTGTGGTGGCTGGACGCGACCTGCGGCACCATCTCCGCCGACCCGTTCAGCGACCGGCCGGAGCTCTGCTTCGTCGAGCTGCCGAGGGGCAGCGTGCTGCCGGCCGCCGCCCCACGGGACTGTCCCGATTGCGGGGACCCCTGCGGCGGCTGCGGCACATCGAAGCACCGGCGCCTGTGCGTCAGCCAAGGGCGGCTGCGGTACCTCGAGGTCTCTCAAGAAGAGCCGTTTGTGCTCAGCTGCTTTGTGCTCGATGTTGACAAGCGCGGTGGCTGGACGCTGGAGCACCGGCTCGACCTCAGCCGCTACGAGGCTCACCGGTACGGCCACCCATGGCTGCCCTTAAAGGGGGAGAACACGCCACAAGTTGGGTTTCTTGACCCACTTGACGCCAATGTTGTCTACATGTCGGCCTGCATCACCACTCTTGAGAATACGCCACGAGTCGTCTTCGTCGTGGACATGAAGATAGACCTTCCGTTTCGGAGTTATGCGTATAGATCAGGCGAACCCTGCTTCGTACCTTGTGTTCTTCCGCCGTGGCTTGGATCGAGCCAGATCCCTTCTGCAGGTTGTGACCCGCTCCTACTCTGTTTTTTCTTCCATCTTTACATGTGCAGGTGTTGCCAAGAACTGTAGATTATCTCTGTGGAAATCTTTGGGGCAGGATTTGTTGATTCTAATGTGGGAATCGTCCAATAGAGATATTTTTGTCTCCGATAGCTAAATAACTACTCAAACCTTAGTACTAATATATACTATGTGCTTGGTAACTGTTGGTATCACAAAGAAAAGTTTGAAAGGGGATTAGTTTGATTGTGGAGTGGTGATGTGTATGAGAAATGGCCCGTTGATCTTTAACTAACCACTAGGATATCCTAGCATAAATTGCAGCCATGGATTAGTATATATCAGTCTTATCCAAAAGCACAACTTATAATTCCACTTTTGTTTCTTTTCTGTTCTTAATTAGGTTTTAAACGGTGCTAGACTCAAACTACTTAGGGCCTCCAGTTCTCAGTCCATTCATTAAGTTAGAACTTCCAACCTGTGGTCATATTTAACCTGTTGGCCTTGGGCATAAAGAATTTTTCTGAAAACATATTCATTGTAGTTTCAGTGATCTAGCCTCTGAACAGAAAATTTGCAACTATTTGTTTGCTTTCATGGTAATCACTATAGCTGACAAGTTCGAATAATCTTATCCTGGTTACTATTGGTGTTCATGACATTAATCATCTCTTCAATCATGACCGGGAGGTTGGCCTTCCTTTGTCCAAAAAGCTCATCAATCATGGGAGAAATCTGATCGGCCTTGGCCAGTGACTTTGAATTAATTAAATCAATGAATGACTAATTTCTACCCCAAAACAACATTCTCCTTCTTTGGTACTTCTACAAGCTAGAATGCTCTTATCTAGAGCTAGTTTTACGATGTTTGAGACTTTCCAGTATACAATGCATGTTCTACATTTCATTACCATCTCTCAGTATTTAGAAATGGATTTAAATATGTCGAGTCCGTTTAACCACTCATGTCCACTATTCAAGCGTTACCTTGCTGAATAATTAGATCCTGTACAGTAATTATTTGTGCTATGGGCCTATGGCTTATGGGTACACTGTGCTGAATAATTCATAACCTTCCCTAACTATCAGGGCTTTTTTTAGCTCAACTCATGTATGCGATGAACAGAAATTTGTTGCGTTTTGTTCAAATTCTTGCACATTGATCAAATGAACCTTTTTCAGGCAAGAAAAGTGTTAAGAAGAACAAGAGTTTGGCAGATGTTCTGGTTCGTGCAGACAATCTGCAGAAGAGATGAAGGTACCAATTACCAGTGAATGAATCTCCTCTTCTGTTGCTTTGTTTTAGCCGATGCTTCTTTATTCATCCAGTGTCAGTTGTATCTGATCAATTCACATGTATAGTTAGGATGCTGCATTCTTGTTACAAATATCTCTTACTCAATCCATGTAGTTTATGGATTGAGAAAACAACGGCTGCATATTTTTGCCAATTACTAATACCATTTCAGCCAGTTTTCTCTGTGCCGTCCAACATATTGTTCTACTTAATACCAGTTTATGGTTGGCTGAGCTCTAGTTGGTGTTTTAGTGGGACTAGCAATATTTTGCGGACTCAAGTCAAGATAATTAACATATTCACTCCGTAGAATGATTATTATTGAAAGCATGCTACCTGAACTTGGTAGAATTGGGGTGCAGCACGCCGATGGATTACTAACCGTACTAGAGTCGGACGCCGGAGTGCCGTGTGTGCAGTATTTTCGTTCTTTCATTCATGTTCTTGTGGCAGCAACTTGCTGTTCCCCAAAAGTACTGGTTATTGTGTCAGAATTGGCCTCCCAACCTTCCATCCAGGTGTATTAGTGGTTCTAATAGCCGGCACAAAGGAACTTCTCAATCTGGGACTAGCAATATTTTGGGGACTCAAGTCAAGAGTATCAACATATTCACTCTGTAGAATGATTATTATTGAAGGCGTGCTACCTGAACTTGTTCTTTCATTCATATACTTGTGGCAGCAACTTGTTGCTGCCAAAAAAGTACTCTGCTTCTTGTGTTTCTGAACAAGCGGGCAGCCCTGGCACAAAGGATGGCTAGCATTGCTCATCTCTGGAACACCGTACTAGAACCTGAAGGATACCTAGCCTTGTAATGATATCTGCTGTCTTTCCTTTTCATGAAATGTTATCACCAACTAATTCAGGGGTGAAACTTAAGAGTGATATCTTGAGACATTTGGTCATGGTGTAATTTCTGCTGTAATCAAGACTTGAACAGAAAATAAAAAAAATTGTTAGGAGCAAGGGTTCTGCCGGTTCTAGGGCGGAGATTGTAGGGGAAAGATGGAGGAAGACAAGGTCGAGGGCGCGGCGGCCGGCGGCTGGGCGCCGTCCTTGCGTGGTGGAGAAGAGGCGGCGGCGGTGCAAGAGGCGGCTAGGGTTAGGTCTCCCGGCTCCCTAAGGGAAGCCGAGCAAATACTGATTGCTTCTTGCTTGATTAGATTGATACATCTCCTCTCCTTATATAGAGAGGTTTACTTGACTCCTAAGCAAACGACCCTAATAATGATAAGATAATTGGGCTAAGCCCCTAATAACGATAAGATAACTTGGGCCGCAGCCCACTGGGCTAAGCCCCTAATATGCCGGTCATAACACTTCTCCCCGCCTGCACAAACAGCTCGTCCTCGAGCTGTAAGGCGGGGAAGCGCTTGCTGAACTCCTCGAGGTGATCAACCAGCGTCAAACACCTCCGCGACAGCTGGGGCGGCCAGGTCGCCGAGCCCGGCGGCGACGGTGTCCTCCTCAATGTAGTCTGCAGCCTCCAGGTAGAAGAGTCGGGGGCAGACGTGGCCGGGCATATAGGTCTTGTCGCAGTTGAAGCACAACCCTTGGCGGCGCCGCTCGAGTAGCTCGGCCGAGGTGAACCGGCGGAACGGGCGCGCCGCGGTCACGGCAAGGGGTGCCGCGGAAGCCTGAGCAGGCAGACCCTGCGCGGGAACATCCGGCCAGGGTGGCGGCCCAGCGGCCCGGGACGGTGATGCCTGCTGGTGAGCCTAGCCATCTGGAGGTCCTGGGGTCCCTGCAGCTCGACGTCCACGCGGATATGATCTGGCAGACCGCCGACGAAGAGTTCGGCCCGCTGGTGAGCCGTCACACCGGACGCGTGGCACGCCAAGGCCTGAAAACAGTCGGTTTAGTCCTACACCATAGAGGTGAAGGGAAGGCGGCCCAACTCCGCCATCCGGCTCCCACGTATCGGTAGTCCGAATCGAAGGAGGCAGAACTCGCGAAAACGCTCCCATGGGGGCATGCCGCCCTCGTCCTGCTCGAGGGCGTAGTACCACGTCTGTGCGGCGCCGTGGAGGTGATAATAGGCGAGCCAGGTGCGGTCCGACGCGAGCATCCGTTGCCCCTGGAAGAACTGCTCGCACTGGTTGAGCCAGTTGAGGGGGTCCTCGGCGCCGTCGTAGGTGGCGAAGGCAAGCTTGGCGAAGCGCGGCGGTGTCTGAGCATGACCGCCGTGAGTGTACGGCTCGGCGGTACGGAGCAGCGAAGAGGATGGCGTTGGTCCGGTGTGCACAGGTGGTCCGCAGGAAAGCGGTGGCCCGTCGAAGCCAGCGTGAAAACCCGAGGAGCTGGAGGGCCCGTCGTACGGCAGGGAGGGCGCCGGCTGGTCCGCGGCCATGGTGTAGACTGGCGGCGGTGACGTCCCGGCCAACCAGGCTGGAAGCTGGGACGGCGATGGCGGGAACCGCACTTGCTGAATCGGCACGCCCGCCGGCGTGGTTGTAGTCAGCCCGGTGCTGGGCGGCGGAGGCGGCGGGTGCGGCGATGGCCGCGGCCGGCCATTGTGGCCAGATCGGGGCGGTGGCGGGGGCTGGCTATAGCTGCAGCGAGGGCTGCAGCGGCCCGACCAGCGTCGCGGTGGCCCCGGGGTGCGGCGGCTGCCAGGGCGTTGGCGGCGAGGACCCGGGTGGCGTGGGTGACGCGGCGGGTGGTGTAGAGGCCCTGTCGGCGCCGCGGGTGCCGAATACCACGGCAGGGCGGCTGGCCTGGTGGCGCCGGCCGGCGGCCCGTAGGGGCCGGCTAGGTATAGCCGTATCCCCTGGACGGCGGTGACGAGATCGTTGAGGACCCCGGTGATCTCCGCCAGGGAGTAGATGGCGGCCGGTGGTGCGGTGGAGGGCGTCGTCATCTGGGTGGTGGCGGCGCCGTAGGATGCGACCAGCGGCATGGACGGGGAGGGCAGCAGCGCGGTGGAGAAGACCAGCGGCGCGGTGGTGACGGTCGGCAGCGGAAGTGACGGGATGGGCGGCGGCGAAGACATGATCGGACTGAGCTACCTGATACCAAGGTGTTAGGAGCTAGGGTTCTGCCGGTTCTACGGCGGAGATTGTAGGGGAAAGATGGAGGAAGACGAGGTTGAGGGCGCGGCGGCCGGCGACTGGGCGCTGTCCTTGCGTGGTGGAGAAGAGGCGGCGGCGCAAGAGGGGGCTAGGGTTAGGTCTCCCGGCTTCCTAAGGGAAGCCGAGCAAATACTGATTGCTTCTTGCTTGATTAGATTGATACATCTCCTCTGCTTATATAGAGAGGTTTACTTGACTCCTAAGCAAACGATCCTAATAATGATAAGATAATTGGGCTAAGCCCCTAATAACGATAAGATAATTTGGGCCACAGCCCACTGGGCTAAGCCCCTAATATGCCGGTCATAGCAAAAATGGTATCCTGATGATAACTCAGGTGTTTTATTTCAGTTTTGGGAACAGATATTGATGGACTATGGTAGCTGTTATGTTTACTCAAGAATTTCCTTTGACTGTGTTTCCATTTCGCTCAATCTCTTCACCTGTTTACTCAAAAATGTCCCTAATTTCTCCTCTTCCTTTTCAGGTTTCTTTAAACTAACAGCAGCTGTTGCTATAATAAATTAGGAAGCTGATGTGTGTGGTATCTTACTGGGCTGTCATTTTGGGAACTGGATAAGTCAGGGTCTGCTAAGAGTTTGCCGAACTCTTCGTATCTCGTCTTGGTGGTGATCTGGGAGTTCTTTCAGACTTTGGGTTCGTGGTAGAACATTCTAGTAGAACTGCAAAATTAGTTCAGCATGCAACGACTATCATAAAACATCATCATGTTTGTGTATGCTTTGTTTAGTAGCAAGACATTGCATCTGTAGGAAAAGATTGATGCTTCTACATGTTAACTCTCATATATTTATGGATCTATGCTTATCTCACCACCGCTGCATTGAGGATTTGTTTGAATGGATGAGTATTTGCTGCCATATCTTATACTCCCTCCGTCCCAAAATAAGTGTGTACTAAGGTAAGACACTTATTTTGGGATGGAGGGAGTACTTATATGTTTTCATGCCAATTGATGGTATATCATTCTTGTCAAGCGAGGATGATAATCAGTTTGCTATCTGTGACTCCATGAGCGAATCCCGTAGGACATGTAAGTGCACATTTTCACCACCAAAGGATCTTGAGCTTTAAGTGTAACTGGCACACGCGGGTGCACCCACTGAAGAACATGAATAACCGGCACAACATCTCCATCAAGCCAGTGTCATGGCAGTCAAAACAAGATACTGCCTGCAATATCTATACAGTAGAGGCATTCTTGATGCTTTCATGATGATTACATCCTAATATGTTCATCTGTCGCTCATATATAGTACATCTGCCTTTTTGGGGCAACCTTTGCCACTCCATGGTCGAACTCACCATGAATTAGACAACCACGAATCAGCCAATTCTTGAAGATTGCATAATAGCACATTATTCATTTATTCATTTTTCTTTGCAGGAGAGCTTACAACCTTTCAAACCAATACAACAACAATAGAATTCACACTGACCTATAAATCAAGATGCACACAACCAACTTATTATAAACCAAAGAGCACCGTGACAAACCTGTAACTTAACAAATAAGAGGAAAACAAAATAACAGGAAACAACGTAAACTTAAACCTTGAACATAGATGATGCCCCGCACGTTGTTGCGGGAATATTGTGCAGCATATTTCTATGTGATTCGGTGTGTAAAACATGAATATTTGAAGTAATAATAATAAAATAAAACTAAAAATACATATAATTTATTATGTTTGATTACTATGAAGTTGTAAAAAAACATTAAATATAAATAACATAATAGGGTGAAAATTCTCATGTAGGTTTGCATGTTGAGATTGGTCTTTTTCACATGCATATTTCATGATAAAGTGGCATGCTTGGATGTTGAGAGACATATGGTAATGTGGGTGGGCCTTTTCTCATGCATGTTGTGCGATGATGTGGCATGCTTGCATGTTGAGAGAAATAGTTAGCAGGGGCTAGCTATTTAGATATAGAAGATAGGTTGCTCCATGCTCAGCCAATAAAAAATGGCACCTAAAGCATTCTGGAAGACTTCAACATCAGCAGGCAAGTTGATTCTCATTAGTAGATTATCGTGTCGCCCTTGCATGGCCGGGAGCCATCCGCATGCGGGCTCTGGATACGTAGGCCTCAGCCAAAGGTCCTGGGAGCTCAACAACCAGGACCCTAGGAACTCAGGGGACCACAACAAGAATCCAGCTAGAAGGACAAGATGTGGTTCAGTGTGACCTAGTAGAGCGAAACTGAGTATGAACCGGTCTAGGCCCTATAACCCTAACTTGACCATGTATATAAGGAAAGTTAGGGGCCTTCCAGACAGCCAGGACATATTCTAGAGAAACAATAGAGCTAGGTCCTCCTACTTACCTAATCTAAAAGAAGATCCTCCTACCTACCTCTTTCGTTTCTCTACCGTCATGCCGACAAACTTGTAATCCAAGAAACATAACTCTCAGACGATCTCTCTGATTGACAGTGAGCCCACAAGCAATACAAACACCAAATCCCGCCTTATCTTCCGGATCTCTCTCTCTCTCTCTCTCTCTCTCTCTCTCTCTCTCTCTCTCTCTCTCTCTCTCTCTTAGGAATTCAACAAGTCCCGTCTTATACCCGACAGGCAGATCACATGATAGTCGGGGACTACTAACAAGGATATGACACCGGAGTACCTCTACTCCAGTGGTAGACGACCACTCCCTCTACCAAGGTGTCGAGTCATACCCTCGGACCTAGGCATCCTGCCAGGGAGCGAACCATCTTGGGAGAGGAGGCCAGGAGCCATCCACACGTACACAGGGGCCGGATAAATAGGCTCAACCAACCAAGACACTGGGAACTAAGGGGACCACAACAAGAACTCAGCTAGAAGGACAAGATGTGGTCGGTGCGACCTAGTAGAGCGACACCGAATGAGGACCGATCCGAGTCAAGCAACCCTAACTTGACCATGTGTATAAGGCAAGTTAGGGGCCTCCCAGAAAGGCGGGACTAATTCTAGAGAAATCCCAGAGCTAGGTCCTAATGCCAACCTCTTTCTTCTCTCCGCCACCAAGCTAAGAGACTTGTAATCCAAGAAACATAACTCTCTGACGATCTCTCTGATCGCGGGTGAGCCCACAAGCAATACAAGCACCAACGCAAGACTGCAAGAGTAGGGTCTTACCTTCTTTCTGAAGGCCCGAACCTGAATAAATCCATGTCCCGTGGTTTGCCATCCTGACATGCCCCCCGCCCCCTCCTTCGAACAAATTGGCCATCCCTCGACGACATTGCCGGTAACGAAACACCGACAACAACCAAGAAGAGACCAGATCCAATGTGAACACGGGAGAGCAATGAACAGACGCGGCATCCAGTGCAAAGAAGGTTGTGCGTGGGAAGATCCAATTCGAGATGGAGAAGAAGGTCTGGTGACGGAATTCTTGAAATTCAAAATAGTACTAGTAAGATGCCCGTGCTACGCAACGGAATCATAAAAGACCACATGGAACATTATTTACTTAAAAATTATAGTAAGAGTAAGTACATTGCTACAAAACAATAAATAATGTACCGAGCCAAACGATTTCTTCTCCATATTCACCTTGCAGGAGGACTTCTTGTACTTTATTATTCCTCACTCTATCCCATAATGCGATAATAGAAAATCCTTCCGCCCACGCAATTTGCAATTGCAATGACACTCCAAATCAGTTTGTCTTCTTCAGCTCTTCGCTATTGCAACCATTAGTAATTTTACCACCATATCAAATGTTGCATCATGCTACAGAATGCTTGTCTATTTTTGAACTTTAACAATTAATAGTTTGAATAAACACTTAGAAAAAAATAACTCAATTTGTCACACTCCACGACCCATGACCTGAGTAGTAACCACAATCCACAGCCAATGACCATCGAAATAAGCTTTATGTAGCAAGAGTTCTAGGTGCAATAAGTCGAATAAATCATATTTCTTACCAGCTTGCTAGTAAAGCATGTGCAAACCTAATTTTGAACTGTATAATTAGTAAACATTTGCACTAACTGGCACTTCCATACACAAACAAATGCAATCAGATTGGCCTTAGAAGTCTGCTATGGAAGAAGCACAAACAAATACTTGTATCATGGAACACAAATATGTTGTCTTTTAAGGCATAATAAACTGCTAATTGCACATCATCTACTGTTTTCGTAATTGCTGCTCGTGTATACACCTAGGAGGTGTTCGGTGCAAGGAACTTAACGCAAACGCAAACACAATCGAGTTATACAGTTACTATAAAGGGAATGGAGAAAAAACAGAATTTGTTTGGTTACTCTAATGAACTGTAATAACGTAATCGGCCGTATGACCAGGCCCACCGTCCATCCCCATCGGCGACATCAGCGCGTTTGACGCCGCCGACCAGAGCTCCCATGCCAGCACGTCAACCAACTCGTCTCCAAGCTCCTCGCCATCCCCTCGCTCGGCCTCGGCGTCCAAGCCCCTACCCTCGAGCGCCGTCTCTGCCTCGCCACCGCAGACGAGAATTCTGACCTCAAGCAGCGGGATGATGTGCTGCTGAAGCCCGCAGCTGGAGTTGGCGGTGGGCGTGGTGGCGCGCACAGGCGTCAGCACGTTCTCGTTCATCCTCACCGTTGTGCCCGGTCTACAGGTCCTCACCCACGTCGGCCACTGGGTCACTGCACGCAATGAGCCAGGCCCCAGGCATGCAACACACTCATGATCGTCATGACCTGACACTATACCAGCGTGCTACAGTCTCCATTAGCTACAGCCTGCATTTTTTGTCAGAAGCATGTCCAACATTAAAATAAAACAACAATCTCATGAGTCCAAGAATAGTATACCGAATCCAGAAGAAATAAAAATCATTTCATAATTAGTAGACAATTCCAATGAAAACAAGTAAATTTCACAATTGCAGATCCTCTCCCACTCCTCACTTTTGTTCACAAAAGAAATTCAGAATATACAGCACCAATCCAAGAATTTGAGTCTAAAAGAATTGGTTCGTCCAACATCATTGGCCAAGTTGCCAGCTTGCTGCTGAGATATTGACTTTCTCAAAATGAAGGAATCCTCCAGAAGTAATTAAAACAGCGTGATCTTTCAACTTTAGAAGGCCAAGGCTGAAACCAACGTCCCTCTGAAAACCGACTTTTATTTCTATGAAAAGAAACACAATAAAAAAACAACCTATTTCCTCTCAAAATCTGTTAAATGCATCACTTGTGTGTGAAAACCCCATATAATTAGTGAGTGATAAAACACATGCACTCCTGTGAATAAAACAAAACTAACTTACTTCAGCCTATAGATTGGCCTACTCTATTTTACTGGACAATCATATACCCTATATTATTATTTTTGCGGGGAATGATAAATCTAGTACGATATTAAACAGTGCCATACAAAAGTGTGTAAAACAATTAGCTGAACATGGGTCACCGGTACTAATACAGTAGGGCGTGCCTCAGTTTCTTCTCACGTTCATATGCAGGACATAGGAGTACATGCTGTATTGTTGCTACATTTCCCAAAACAGATGCAAGTGAAAGCTAGCTACAGACATACTCTTCTTAGAATTTTATTTAGATAATGGTGCAGAGCAGGCGTACCAGTAAAAAATGAATCCTTCTAATGCCTAGCAGAGCAGCGTAACAGTCAAAAAGAAAATCCTTCTAATGCCTGGGATCAAAATAAACCGAAGAATAAAAACAGGGTTATCATACCATGCCCTATTAATCTGCACCTTTGAAAATCATTCACCTACTTTTTCCCAAGGAGATCCAGAATCCAGGGAATCAAGCAGCATATATGTGACACGATACTTTCTCCTCAACGCCGAAATGCCATCGATGTTGGCTAGAGGAGGAGAGGATGACGGCGCGCTGAAGAAGGCATCTAAATGGCCCAACATCCTTCATCTGTGCACAGCGTGAGGAATCTCGGTGGAAAATCAAAGAATAAGCTTATATTAAATCACATCCATGTCCCGTGGTTTGCCATCCTGACATGCCCCCCGCCCCCTCCTTCGAACAAATTGGCCATCCCTCGACGACATTGCCGGTAACGAAACACCGACAACAACCAAGAAGAGACCAGATCCAATGTGAACGCGGGAGAGCAATGAACAGATGCGGCATCCAGTGCAAAGAAGGTTGTGCGTGGGAAGATCCAATTCGAGATGGAGAAGAAGGTCTGGTGACGGAATTCTTGAAATTCAAAATAGTATATAATTATAGTGTAATGAAACCGTCGATCGGCATGTCACGTATTTATACGGCGTGTGTAGCATGTGGCAATCGCTAATTCTGATGAAGGGCACGTCCAACTAGGGTGCTTAGGGTGAGCGCTAGGATTGGATTCCCGGTCAATTAGCAATTATTCGTAGTATGTTAAATCCTGGTGTCATGCGAGGCGTTGACGCAAGATGATGCATCAAGCGCTTGCCCCTTTTTCTGCCCATTCTCAGTTGTTTAATTTACTCGACAAGAATTAGCGCCTGCCGTTGCAAGCGAAGGCGCTTAGGTGTTTTTTCTAGTATTTTATTACTATCTATATTTTTTTAGTGGTAGGTGCCTATCTTTATTTTTAATCACTAGTAGAAAACAGGGCTTTGGTCACAGGACAAGATTCACATTAGTCCCGGTTCAGTCATGAACCGGGACTAATGTGAGCATTGGTCCCGGTTCGTGCGGCTGAGGCATTAGTCCCGGTTCACCTGGACCCTTTAGTCCTGGTTGGTGCCACGAACCGGGACTAAAGGGTGCGATGCCCATTAATACCAGTTGGTGGCACCAACCGGTACTAATGGGCTTTGAGGCATTACTACCGGTTCATGGCACGAACCGGTATTAAAGGTCCCATTTTCAAACTCTACCCCCCCCCCACCGCCTTTTCAGTTTTAGAAAAAACAAAAAAAATGATGGAAATGTCAAAAAAAATAAAATAAAATAAGTTTCCCATGTGATATGTGGTCTAGTTGTTGGGAAAATTTACAAATATGAATTTCGACTTTATTTGCAAAATATGTCTGCAATTTGTAAAATGGGCATAACTTTTGCATACGAACTCAGATTAAAAAGTTTTTTATATGAAAAATCATCTACTCGAAAAGTTACATCCGATTTTAACGAACCCCGTTAAACATTTTCAAAATCCTTAAAAACCTAACAGAAAAAAAGTTACGGGGCTTTTAAGATCTAGAGGCAAAAAAATTCCAAAATTTTCAAACTTACTAGTGGTCACTAGTAACAGAAAAAAAATTGGTTTCGATTTTTTTTGGAAAAAATGTGGTCAAATCTGGTCAAACTGTGGTCAAACAATGGTCAAACTAATTATTGTAGAATATTGGTGTTACTAAATAATTATTTCAGTTTTTTTGAATTTTGGTCAAATCTGGTCAAACTGTGGTCAAACAATGGTCAAACTAATTATTCTAGAATATTAGTGTTACTAAATATTTTTTTTAAACAATAGTTTCAAACTCAAACAGTGAAATGTGTCACTTCATGCTCAAGCTAAATTCCCGAGGGTTAATAGGATTGACATCTTACTAATGTCAGGAAAACAACAAGTGCAGATTTGGAAACGAGGGAGAATAGAACCCGGAAGTTAAGCGTGCTCAGGCTAGAGTAGTAAGAGGATGGGTGACCGTCCGGGAAGTTAGATGATTTGGAATGATGAGGGGTGATTAGAGATTAGAGGATAAATTGAGCAGTGATGAGGGGTGGTGATTAGAGATTAGAGGTTAAAATAATTCAGAAATTTGAAAATCAAAAAAAAATTAAAAAAAATCATAAAATTTCCTTTAGTCCCGGTTGGTGTTAGGTGGAGCGCCATGTGGACCCTTTAGTCCCGGTTCAAAAACCGGGACTAAAGGCCCTTACTAGCCGGGCCAAAAGCCCCTTTTTCTACTAGTGAATGGACAAGTTGGTGAATCGTCTCCGCGGTTTATTTTTGCTGGTTTTTTTCGTCTCTCCTCCCACCACCCCTCCCACCCTGGTCCGCGGTTTATTTTCACTGGGTTTTTTTCGTCTCTCCTCCCACCACCCCTCCCACCCTGGTCCATCGGTTTATTTTTCTCTCCACTCTTTATTACAACCAGAACTTTCCTAACGTATAACAAATCACGGATCAAACTTCCTTAAATTATGCAAATCAATCGATTCCTTTTATTGGTTCAATTTGTCTTAGGAAACAAATAACAGATTTTCAGGAAACAAATAATACATTTTAATCTAACTTACTTAAATTATGCAAATCAATCGATTCCTTTTATTGGTTCAATTTGTCTTAGGAAACAAATAACAGATTTTCAGGAAACAAATAATACATTTTAATCTAACTTTCCTAACTTATCTAAATCAATCGATTTCTCTTATTAGTGAAATTTGTTTTAGGAATAAAATAACAGACACGTCACAACTTTCCTCCCAATAAATAGTTTCTTAACATTTGCAAACTTTCCTAATCAGACATGTCACAAACGGGCAGGTACTGATATCACGTTACCAAACAATAAAACCCCATTTGCATAGAAATCAGTTCAAAAATCCTAACTTTCCTAAATTTTTACCTTTCCTTGATAACAACCAATATTTCCTATGGTTTTTCACCTATTGAAGGAAATCACCCCTCCATCGATATTAGCATTTTTTTGAACTGAGATCTCCGGGTTATGATTTTTTTTGCGATTCTTTCCAATTGTGACCTCTCCTTCCACTCCGGCTCCTTCTCGCATAAACACCTCCACCACAGCCAGGTGACACTGCCCCAGACCTCCTGCCTCTCCACACCTTCTCCGCCTCCTCCTTCTCGTACTCCATTAACAATCCCTCCGCCACATTTGTCCACGGCGGTGTCGAGGGCATGGCGCAGCAGCGTACCAGCGGTAGAGCAGCGCATAGCAGCAGGAAGCAACACGCAGCAGGCGAGGCGAGCGGCCGACGGTGGAGGGCAGAGATGCGGCCGGCGTGGCTGAGGGGGCGGCCGGCAGAAGATGGCCACGACTGGAGGCGGCGCGAGGCAGGGGCGCGACAGCGGGGCGAGCGAAGGGATAGGCGGCAGCAGACGGGGCGAGTGCAACCAGCAAGAGTGTGGCGCGCGGCCAGGGTGTGTGTCGCGCGGGGCACAGTGGTGCGGTGGCTGCGGCGAGCGCGACGGCAGCGGCGGGCGCGACCGACGCGGTGTAGCACGGGCGTGGGCATGGAGAGGGAGTGGCCCCGCGGGCGCGGAAGAAGAGCGGCAGGCTCGGGCATGGGCGTGCATAGGAGCGGGCATGTGCCACGGGGTCAATCCTAGGAGCTCGGTGGCTACCCCTGCAATGGCCATGGCGGACGGCGGTTCTCGGCCACGGCGAAATACCTAACGAGAGCAAACGAGAGGGGAAACAGGGGAAAGGCAAGAGGAGATCATGGCGGTGTCAATGGCACCCTAGGGGAAGACATGGGAGCTCGGGGCGGCGCGGATCGAACGACAATGTCGCGGTGGCCCAAGGTTGAGGAAGACGGCAGCGACGTCGATGCGGGGGTGCTGGACTTGATCTCGTTGGCGCAGACGAAGTAGCGAAGGCGTTCGGAGCTCCTCGACAAGCTCCTAGCCCGCAGGGAGGGCAGTGGCCATGTGGACGGGGTCGGTCATGGTGGCCGTGGCGTCTGACTTCGTCCAGATCGACGGGATCGAGCGAGCGAGGAGGAGAAGTGGATTTGGGAGGGGGCGTCGAGGAGGAGTGAGGCCATGGGGGCAGGGAAGGAAGGGCGTCACCCTTATCCATTCCCCTTCGATGCCAGCGAGGTGGTCGGGCAGGAGCCCGGCTCTGTAGCGACGCGGCTCAGGGAACAGGAGAAGACGACCGCGCGGGGACTGGACCGCTGAGCCGGTTCGGTGGCAAGGCCCGGGGGGCAGGGCGAATCCCCTTTTACATCGTCCTTTTGGTTTTTCAATGTATTCTAATCTGTTTCTCCTTTTTAACACCATTTTCTATTTATTCTTATCAACTAAATGATCTCTACTCCTAATGTCTCAGTTGGTAGTCTCCGTTCCGGGTTTTTTTTTGTCCCACCTCCCGAGTGAGGGAGAGGGGGAGAGAGAGTGAGGAAGAGGAAGGGAGAGGGGGTGTGTGTATGAGAATTTGATGGTAAAAAAGGTCGTCAATGTCACTTAATATGTATGAGAATATTAAATGTAATATTAACATAATTGATATTAAACTTTTAAAGTTAATGTGGCCCCGTTACAACGCACGGGCGTTTTTCTAGTATAATTAGGAGGCTGGTATTGGAGATGGTCTAATAAGGGACCCTTCTTTTTCATTCCATTTCCTATGAGAAATACAAAGGGCAATTCTTCTAGAGGCCATCATGCGGCCGCGAAAAACTTAGAAGATGTCAGTGACAACAAAGATAAAAATCAGAGAAACGCAACTCGTGTTTTTTTTAGAAAAACCACAACTTGTGATTAATTGTAGACTTGTAGTGGTGGTGCAGATTTTCACCGTGTGAGGAAATTCTTCCAGACCGTCTTGCGGCGACAAAGTTTCGAAGTAAGGCAAGATAAAAACTGTCGAAATTCATGATTAGATTTTTTAGGTAACCACGTGTACCATTAAGCACAAATAAGGAGAATGCAAAGCATGCACGCGGAACCGACCAGAAGGGTCGAGAGGAAACACGTGTCCGCAAAACTTTGCCGAAACCCACTCCAAGAAAATAAAAGTACAAAGAACTCGTGATTAGTTGTACGGGGATTCACTTGCGTGTGTGCGCTGTTTAGCGCCCAGAGAAGGATGACACTGACACACCGCTCCTAGTGAAGATATCTGATGGATCACTTGCACGGTACGTACGTACACGACACACGCCCGGTTCCTATCCCTTGTGCATACATCAAACATGTCGATTTTCTTGTGGAAAACAATGCTGTAACTAGAATCTCGGGACAATCCTAAAGCATATGAGTATCAAGGTACACGTACAAATGACTTAGACCAACCAGATATGACCGCTGATCTGCGCAATGCCGCTTCTTACTCCATATATGCATGTATAGTAAAATCAAATGTATGGGCCGCAGATTTGCTAGCATTTCACAGCCAAAAAGACACCGCGGATCACGCGAGTTACCACGCGCACACTCATCAGGCGGCAACCATGGACTGCTGCTGCTCCTCCCGCGTCTTTGAATTTGCCTTCATTGCTTTGTGGACCATCGGCGGCGCGGCTATCATCGTCTGCGCGGTCGTGCGTCCACCAGTGGCCTACACGGGAGCCGGCGGCACCACGTTCGGGTACATCCTCCTCTCCATCATCCTCGTCACCTGGATAGCCTTCGGCGCCAATTTGTGCCGCCTCGGTTTCTGCCCGCTCATGTCGTGGTCGGAGCTGGCCAACCCTCTCGGCGCGCTCCAGTGGTGCCGCCGCGGGGTCAGCCGGCTTCTCTGCCTATCGTGCCGGTGGGGACGCGCCGCACGCGGCAAGCTATGGCGCTGGAGCGGCGGCGTTTCCGCTGATCTGCCGCAGTTCGTGGTGCAAAGAGGAAGTGTTCCCGAGCCGCCGGCGCGCGAGCTCACCGCGGACGACATTCCGGCGTGCGAGCAGGAGGAGGCCGCAGAGCGGCCGGGCGCCGCCTCGGGGTGTGCGGTGTGCCTCGGCGAGATGGAGAATGGAGACATGGTTAAGCGGCTGCCGGCGTGCTTGCACATGTTCCATCAGCACTGCATCGACGTCTGGCTGCGCGGCCACTCGACGTGCCCGGTCTGCCGGTTTGACGTTTTTGCCCCGTTGCCGTCTCAGTTTGCATGACATCTTCCTTGTTCGTGTAAATGTCGTTCCCATTGCCGCAACTTCTTTTTTCCGGGTGAACAAGACCACCACTTCTTTCTATACAGTAGATTGAGAGTGATTGATAAAAGGGAATCGTTTATATCCGGACTGCCGGCGGAACCGTTTCGCCGGACTCGCTCTGTGCGTTGATCTCTTCAGATCCAAGGATAGATGTTGTGCCACGTGTCCGGCCTCAATCCAATTAGTTGCTCCCTCTTCCTCGCGCAGCGCACGTACATGAGGGCACCAGCGCCGGCAGGCACCACGCGCCGGCCAGGCGACCAGCGGGCTCCTTCGACCGCCGCCGCCAGAGAAGAGCGCCTTGTCGTCCGCGTGCGGCCGCCCCTCGCCGGATGTCGCTCGCGTGCGGCCGCCCCTCGCCGGATCTCGTCCGCCTGCGGCCGCCCCTCGCCGGACTACTACCCCTCTGCCTCTTCCCATAATCCGCCCCTCTGCCTCTCCCTGGAATCCGCCCCGGCCGCCCCTCGCCAGACCTTGCAGCGCTCGAGCCTCCCCAGCCATGGCAGACTACACCCCACGGTGATTTTTTGTTAGAACCGGTTGTAGCAAATTCAATCGCCGGTGGTAGCAAAAATCTACTACTGTTGCAGCAAAACGGCATCATCGTCATCGCGAGCAAACACTAGACATCGCGCTTTTTTGTTACATGCTACAACCTGTATCACATTTTGCTACAACCGGCACACCACTCAGCTACAACCGGCGCCGAGTTTTGCTACATCGGATATACAGAAAGTTGCAAGCGTTCAGTGCCATCGAGGAAAGCTACAACCGTCTACAGAAAATGCTACAACCTTCGATGAAAAAAGCTTCAACCGAACGAGAGATGAATTTTTCACCCAGGCGCTGCTCAAAACGAAAAAAGTTTCAATCGTTTACAGAAAAGCTTCCACCGTAGAAGGGAAAAGCTACAACCGTGTCAATTTTTTGCTACTACCGTCTGTGTGTTTTGCTACATCCATTCATGCGGCCATGATACTTTTTTGCGACTGAGGTGTGACCGGCGACGACGAGGACGAACATTTTTTGTTGCAACAACCTCGTTTTTTGCTACCATTGGCGATGTGTTTTGCTACATCCGATTAACATGTTTGCTACAATGGCGACGCCGATGGATTTGTTTTGCTGCAACCGTTGTCTTCATTTGCTACGACTGACACGGGAAGGGAAAATGCTACCACGGGGCATCTTTGTTTTTTGCTGGAACCAATCATCGGTGAGGCCGAGCTGCATCCATGGCACTCCGACGAGCAGCGGGGGCAGCGAGCGGTCGGGGCGAGCTGAGTCCCGGAGCGCGGGGCGGCCCCAACGGGCGGCCGGGGCGGCGAGCGGACTTGGACGAGTTGAGTCGCGGAGCTGTATCCATGGCGCTCCGACGGGCGGCCGAGGCGGCGAGCGGTCAGCTCCAACCGGCGGGCGGGGCGGCGAGCGGGCGGGGCGAGCTGAGTGCCGGAGCGTGGGGCGGCCGGCGAAGACGGGCGGCGAGACGGGGTTACTTTCCCGGTCCGCGCTCGCGAGAGGAAGACGACGCCATGGTTGGATAAGGATCCAATGGATCGGAACGGGCCGATCTGACGGCTAGGGTTGGACCGGCCGAAGCGTCCGGCCGGTGCGCCGGCGCCTAGCATCGCCCTTGATAAAAAACTATAACTTTAGGGGTCCCGTGTCACAGAACTACCAATTTAAAAAACTGAGGGAAAACTACCAAAATTTTCTAATTTTATAACTAAAAACTACCATTCTTGGAAAATGGCCAGTTTAGACGATTTAAACATGTTTATGACATGTGGGACCCACCTGTCAGAGCTGACGTGGCTGCAAAGTCAACTTCGTTTATTTTGACTATTAACTTGACCGTTATTACAAGTGGGGCCCTCATGTCAGTCTAACAAATATGCCTTTTTTTTCTAAATCCTCAATCTCAGTTAAAAAAAAGTCCAACTGCTACCCCTGACCCCGCACCGCACCGTTGCTCCATCCCGTTCCTCTGCTCCTGAACCCACACCGTCGTTCGATCCGGCCAGCGAGGCAGCCGCGGGATCCGGCGAGTACCCGGCCCTCCATCTCCCGGCGAGGCACCCGCCGGCGCCGCGGGATCCGGCGAGCACCCGGCCCTCCATCTCCTGGCGAGGAAGCCGCCGGCGCCGCGGGATCCGGTGAGTAGGTGCTGCCGCCGGTACCGCTACCGCGGCCGCCCGAGATTCTGACCAACGCTGCCGCCGTCCCCGGCCGCCCGAGATTCTGACCAACGCTGCCGCCGTCCCCGGCCTCCTCCTCGAACTCCTCGGACAGGTCTCTGGCGGGGGGAGGGCCGAGGCCGTCCACGGCGTCGGCCCAGACGGCGTCGTCTGCCTCAGCGGGGCGCGCCCAGGCGGTGAAGTCGGAGCCGAAGACCTCCCATGCAATCCTCGTACGTGTTCTCGAACAGGCGTCGTTGGGGAACCGTAGCGACCACATGGACCCGGTCGCGGTGAAGTCCGGCCGGCGCTATCCCAGGAGCACCTTGAGTTGCAGCTCCTGCCCCACGAGCACACACCACACTGGAGTAAAGTCAATCCTGTGTAGAGCACGACCGTAAGCACCGGCAATGGAGGGTGGCGGAGGTGGCTCGCAGGTGACGAGGTGTTTGAGGAAATGCCAGAGAGACGAGGAAGAAGAAGGAGGTTGCTGCTGACGTGCGGGCCCCACCTGTAATAATGGTCAAAATGAACGGAGTTGACTTCGCCGCCATGTCAGCCCTGACGGGTGGTCCTGGTGGTCATAAATGTGTTTAAATCGTCTAAACTTGCCATTTTCTGAAAGTGATAATTTTTAGTCACAAAATTAGAAAAATTTGATAGTTTCCAGTCAGTTTTTAAAAAATAATAGTTTTGTAGGACGGTAACCCCTAAAGTGGTAGTTTTTTGTCAATCACTCGTAGGTTGATGCTTCAATGATGATTACATCCCAATCTGTTCATCTGTCGCTCATATATAGTACTTCCTCATCACAACACTTATTTTGAAACATAGAAAGTACTTTTGGCTTTATGGGGCAACCTTTCGCACTGCATGGTTAAACTCACCGTGAATTACCCGCAAAATAGAAAAAAACTCACCATGAATCAGACCAATCTTTCCCACTGCATGGTCGAACTCACCATGAATTAAACAACCGTGAATCTGTGAATTCTTGAAGCTTGCATAATAGCACACTGTTCATCTGTTCAATTTTTTTTCAAGAGAGCTTTGTCAATTCTTTATAACCATTCAAACCAATACAACAATTAAATTCGCACCAGACCTATAAATCAAAGATGCACACAACCAACTTATTATAAAGCAAAGAGCACCGTGACAAACCTGTAGCTCAACAAGTAAGAGGAAAACAAATTATTTCAAACATTATCAAGTGGTCAACGTGAAATATCTTAAAACCCTTGAGCATAGTAGCATTCGTCATGTTCAAGGAATAGCCTGCTCCATTGCCCAGCCAATAAAAAAGAGCATCTAAAGCATTAGCTCTGGAAGACTTCAACATGAATAGGCAAGTTGATTCTCATTGGTAGATTATTGTGTGCCCGTGCATGGCAGTTTGCAGCTAGCATTGTCTAAATATAGCCTCAAATATAGCTTTCTAGAAATAAATTTATATTTGTTATGCACAAAACTTGCAGTCGATTTTTAGACAAAAGGCAACCTTCCCATGCTTTAACTTTTTTTTTTAGAAATGGAGGAGGACCCCCGGCCTCTGCATCTGGACGATGCATGCATCCACTTTATTAATTATTCACACAAGACCTTACAAAGTCATACAACAGTAAGACTGAAGCCACCGTCTAGGCAACAAAAGTGTCGCTACTCCTATCCAAGTGATGAAGGGATGTTGATAGTCTGGGCCTAGTACCAAACAGACCTCGCAGCCAAACCTAACATCTAAGACCTGAGATCCCATCCAGGACACCTGCTGGGTATGAGTCACCTACCAGTCCGGCGCACTCCTCAACCAGGACGCCTGCCGGGTCTGAGGCCGCCGCAGCCACCTGCCACCAATCCATCTTCAGAGCTGTACTGCTACATCCACCTTGCCCGGTCTAGCTGCCGTCGACGCCACCACAACGCCAGACCGCGTCACCCTCCTACACGAGTCCATCTCCGCGCATCGGACGCAGAGTCACCACAGCGCCATGCCGCCGAGACCCGCCGCCATCAATGAGTGAGATGTCGCACCGCTCCACCAAAGAATCCGTCCTCTGGTCCTGCATCCAGCCGCTGCTAAAAAAAGATGCCCCCATGAGGGAAAACGACGGCCCAAAAGCACCGCCATCATCTGATCCGGAAACTCCGGATCAAGGTTTTCACCCAGAGCAGCGCAAGCAAGTCGACAGAAGCTGCAGAGGCCGGGGAAGTGAAATTCTCCCCCAATTTTAAAGAGCTAAGCGTATTCCAACTCCCCCCGTGACCTCCTCCCCCGTGCGGCGGCGCCGCGCCGCACCGGGGCCTCCCCGCCGGGCCTCCCTCTCCTCCCGCCGCCGCCGTCGAGGGCATTGCAGGCTAAGCCTGCGGGCCGCAGCGGCGGCAATCTTCCTCGGCCGGTGATCGGATCTGGGTGGCGGCGACCCACTCCGGCCGATCCAAGGGCGATGGCGCAGGCCGGTGGCAACCAGGGTTGTCGTGCTGGAGGCGGCGATGAAGAGATCACATCGGCGGCTAGGGTGTCCGATCTGGATCCCATTCGGATCTGGATGGTGGTTCCTCGAGCCGTCGTGCGCATCCTTTGTTCCAGCGCGGCAAGCGGCCTCTGGACTAGGCACGCGACACGAGGACGTCGGGGGCTCCGGCCCTTGGCGTGGAGGTGGTGGCCATCTTCTTCGCCGGAGGTGGTCGGCTAGATGGTTGTGGATTCTCGCATCCAGTCCCGGCGTACAGTGGGGAGACTGGGCTGCCGGTGAAAACCATGCTATGACTCGGGTCATGGCGGGCGATGGCGGCGTTTTTCGCGTCGTTATCTTGTTGAAGACATCGCCTCTGTAGCTTCTGTCGACTTGCTTGCGCTGCTCTGGGTGAAAACCTTGATCTGGAGTTTCCGGATCAGACGATGGCGGTGCTTTTGGGGCGTCGTTTTTCCTCATGGGGGCATCGTTTTTTTTGAGCAGCGGCTGGATGCAGGACCAAAGGACGGATTCTTTGGTGGAGTGGCGCGACATCTCACTCATTGATGGCGGCGGGTCTCGGCGGCATGGCGCTGTGGTGACTCTGCGTCCGATGCGCGGAGATGGACTCGCGCAGGAGGGTGACGCAGTCTGGCGTTGTGGTGGCGTCGACGGCAGCTAGACCGGGCAAGGTAGATGCAGCAGTATAGCTCTGAAGATGGATTGGTGGCAGGTGGCTGCGGCGGCCTCAGACCCGGCAGGCGTCCTGGTTGAGGAGTGCGCCGGACTGGTAGGTGACCCATACCCGGCAGGCGTCCTGGATGGGACCTCAGGTCTTAGATGTTAGGTTTGGCTGCGAGGTCTGTTTGGTACTAGGCCCAGACTATCAGCATCCCTTCATCACTTGGATAGGAGTAGAGACACTTTTGTTGCCTAGACGGTGGCTTCAGTCTTACTGTTGTATGACTTTGTAAGGTCTTGTGTGAATAATTAATAAAGTGGCTGCATGCATCGTCCAGATGCAGAGGCCGGGGGTCCTCCATTTCTAAAAAAATCAACCAAGCCAAATACACTCAAGACATGCTAAAGAGATTCAAGCTAAGTGATGTCAAGCCGGCTTCCACTCCAATGCCCACCAAGTGCCAACTTGATATTGATCCCAATGGTAAAGCGGTGGATCAAAAGGTATATCGCTCCATGATTGGCTCCTTGCTTTACCTTTGTGCATCTAGACCGGATATCATGTTGAGTGTGGGAATTTGTGCACGGTTTCAAGCCGCACCTAAGGAAAGCCACTTTGTGGCGGTCAAGCGAATCTTTCAATATTTGGCTCATACCCCAAACTTTGGCTTATGGTACCCAAGAGGAGCAAACTTCAAGCTTGTAGGTTATTCGGACTCGGATTGGACGGGAGACAAAGTGGATAGGAAGTCCACTTCTGGAGGGTGCCAATTCCTTGGTTGCTCTTTGGTAAGTTGGTCTTCTAAGAAGCAAAGTTGTGTGTCTCTCTCGTCCACCGAAGCGGAGTATGTGGCGGCCGGTAGTTGTTGTGCACAACTTCTTTGGATGAGGCAAACTTTAAAGGATTACGGTGTCATTTGTGACAAAGTGCCTCTTTGGTGTGACAATGAAAGTGCCATCAAGATTTCTCTCAACCCGGTTCAACACTTCAAGACGAAGCATATTGAGATTTGGTATCACTTCATCCAGGATCACATTAGGCGAGGGGAGATCGAGCTCAACTATGTCAACACTCATGATAACCTTGCCGATATTTTCACGAAGCCCTTGGATGAAGCAAGATTTCGCGAGTTAAGGCATGAGCTAAATATCATTGATTCGAGCAATGTGACCTGAACCCTTTCACATCCCACCATACTCAACTTGTTGTCTTGTTTAGGTGTAGGCATGTACATAGGGGGAATGTTGTTCTCTCAATGAACTCTTCCTCCCCCCATTATGCATAAATTGATCAAGTCTTTCACATTAGCCATTTTTGATGGTACTTGTGCTTCAACGACGAGTTTTGGTCATGGGCCCAAGGTTAAAATCTTCGCGGCACCATACCTCTTGACTCAAACATAGGTGGCCTCGGCCACCGCCCTCTCTTGAAGAGGTGTGTGTGTTTCCTGTCCTCTTGCTGGTGTTCTCGTTACCGAGTCTTAGTTTTCTCTTCTTGCCGTTTGTTTTCCTTTCTTTTTGAGCTGAGCCATTTGGTGTCTAGTCGTTGAGTCTTGCTGGGCGGTACTGCCGCTGGTGGTGCGCGGTACTACCACTTATGTTGACAAGCGGTACTACCGCCTACCCGAGCGGTACTACTGTTGAGGGGCGGGACCAGGGGTGTCGGGGCAGGGGAGATTTCGTCTCCCCCATACCCATTCACACCGCCCCCTCGTTCCTCTTCGTCTCTCCAGCATCGACTCGCTACGGGAGGGCTCCGGCGGGCCGCCGTCTCCGGGCCGTCCCTCTCCATTTCCTTTGGTGGAGTCGATCCCCACCCGTCCTCTTGCCATGGATGCTGGTATTGCCCACGTTCCTCCTCTCTTTTTGTCTAGATTTCAGATCTAGTGTCTTAGGGCAATAGTGGTTGCATCTCTCGATTTTTGGATAAATCTAGGCTTGAGTAGGTTGGAGAAAGCGACTAGACTGTTTGGATTGATTTTTGGTAGGAGTATTTTTGAATTTGGCAGTCCGATAGCGCTGGATTTGACCACGGCAGTAGGGAACCGCCGTTTCCCCGTCTTGAGCGGTACTACCACTTCCAGTGGAGCAGTACTACCGCTAGGGTGGTACCGCCGCTTATGGATCACGGTACTACCGCTGTTTGCCCAATTCCATCCTATTCCTGCCATTTTTTGATCTCTTTTGCTGTGTTTGGTGGCTTATGCTCGTTCTTTCTGGTTGTTTCGTGTGTCCATGTGTTTGGTTCCAGGTGATGGTCCTTCTGAGCAGCATGCACGCCGTGTCAACCCCGGGCGTGCAACTTCCAAGCGCTACCGCACCTCTGAGACAACGGCGGCCTCATCAAGTGTTCCGCCTCCTCCTCAAATGAAGAAGATGAGTGCGTCCAAGCCCAAGCCAAGGACCAAGTCCGTGACAGAGATGTCTGCCAAGGAATTCTGGGAGAAGCATCGGCGCAACCCTTATGAGGTCGATCATGTAACGCCCACGATGCGGCTATATCTCCCACGTGTCGAGGCACGACTTAGAGGCATAACCGCATAGTGGTTTTGTCGCAAGAAGGGTCATCTTCACACAATCCCATGTAATGAACAAGAAAGGGATAAAGAGTTGGCTTACAATCACCACTTCACACAATACATGAATATAAATCATACATCATCCAAAATACAAACATAGACCGACTACGGTCAAGATCCAGATGAAAATAAGACAACCCCAAATGCTAGATACGTCTCTCCAATGAAAGGCACTCATCGCTTCGGTATCAAAGGGAAGCTTGCCCGTAGATACGTGGGTCCTTTCAAGATCATTGGCAAAAGAGGCGACATTGCCTATCAACTTGAGCTTCCTTCCAACTTCGCGAACGTGCACGATGTGTTCCACGTGTCACAGCTCCGCAAGTGCTTCAAGACGCCTGAGCGCACTATCAACTTCGAAGATATTGACCTCCAAGAAGATTTGTCTTATCATGAGCACCCCGTTGCTATTCTTGAAGAAACTGAGCGCAAGACTCGCAACAAGTCAATCAAATTCCTGAAAGTGAAGTGGTCGCACCATTCCGACCGGGAAGCCACCTGGGAACGCGAGGACCATCTCCGTTCCGAATATCCGGAGTTCTTTCAGTCCTAGATCTCGGGACGAGATCCTCTCGTAGTGGTGGAGTGTTGTAACACCCCGCATGTGACTTGCCATATTTGTAACTCCGACTCTTGCCAGTTTCGGCTATGTGTTATGATATTCCCTCCGTGGTCGGGTTTTGTCTTTCCTTTTGCTTTTTGTTCATGTCATGCATTTCATATCATGTCATCATGTGCATTGCATTTGCATACGTGTTCGTCTCATGCATCCGAGCATTTTCCCCGTTGTCCGTTTTGCAATCCGGCGCTCCTATCTCCTCCGGTGCATCCCTTTTGTTTTCTTTCATGAGCGGGTGTCAAACATTCTCGAAATGGACCGAGGCTTGTCAAGTGGCCTTATTATACCACCCGGAGACCACCGGTCAAGTTTCGTTTCATTTAGAGGTCGTTTGGTACTCCAACGGTTAACCGGGCATCCGCAAAGTCCATTTGTGTGTTGCAGCAAAACCCCCCTCAAAAGCTAGCCCAAAACCCACCAAACTCTCTTCCATGCTCTAGGTCGTTCGATCACGATCGTGTGGGCGAAAACCGCACCTCATTTGGAGCCTCCTAGCTCCCTCTAGCTATAAAAGAGCATCCCCTCCCGAAAACGAAACGCAGACGAACCCTAGAAATTCCCTCGCGCCGCGCCGGACGCGTCCGCTCCGGCCGGACAAAGCTGCCGCCGCCGCCCGCGACCAATCAGTGGCCGCCACATGGCAGCCCGGGCGCCCGCCGCCGCCCGTACCGCGCCGGCCCGCCGGGCCCGTGGCCGGCCCCCTCGGCCCGCTCCTTCCTGCACCGCGCGCGCCTCCCGCCGGCCGGCGTCCGCCGCCGCGGCACAGCGCCGCCGCCGCCCGGCCTGGACCTCGCCGCCCGACGCCTCCCCGCCGGCGCCGCGCCGCCTCCCCGCCAGCGCCGCGCCGCCGCCCGCCGGCGACCGGCCTCCTCTCCGCCGACCGGCCTCCCTCCGGCCGCCGTGCCCCCTCGCCGGCCCTCCCCTCCGGTTTCCCTCACCGTCGCCTCCGCCTCCCCGCACTCTGGTGGCCGAGCCGGCGAGCTCTTGAGCAGGCCTCGATCCAGATCTGTACTGTAGCAGGTTGACCCGAGCCCCCTCAAATTTCCTAAGTCTTTGTATTTTCTCAGCAAGTGCACCTGTTCATCGTTGCATAACTCCTTGCATGTAGCTCCGTTTCGCGCGTGTAATATGTCAAATTGTTTGTCTTGTGATGCTCTACATTTTGTTCAATTGCACCATGTTCATTAGAGGTCATCTTGATGCCCAAATCTCTGTTGCAAGAGGGCTAGTTGCTGTTATCTGCTGGTTCTTTACAGAACTTGGAGATTTGTCATTTTTGTATCATTTAATCTGTGCATCTTATGGGCATGAGCTCTACATGTGTTTTGTAGTATGCCATGCCACCTTTCCAAGGGTGTTTTCTATGTATTTTTGTGATCTCTGTGGTGACTAGCACAAGCATGCAAAGTAGGCTCCGTAATGTTTCTGATTTCAGTAAGGATGTTTTGTAGCTATAGTTGTAATTGATCCATTCCTGCCCTTATTTGCAATTATGGAGTACCATAGCATGACTGCATCTTGGCTCTACTTTTGCTATAAAATATTTCTGGCAGATTCTTAACATGATATGCAATTTTGCCAAGCTTATTGTAGTTGATCCATACATGCTATGCTCTTCTTCTTGCCATGGATAGCTTCATAAACATGCCATCTTGCTGTAGGTATGCTTTTTTTTTCCATGAATTGCTCTGTAGTGAGTGCATCAAGCTCACAAAGAGACCTTCATATTATTATTTCTGCCATGCTCTGTTTTCTGCTAAGTCTGAAACCTGATAACGAAACTTGCTATGTTTACATGCTTGCCATCATATCTTCTGGTCCTTTTTGGCTTATGGTCAGTAAGGGACTTTTGTCATATGCTTTTAGTAGAATACTTTCATGCCTTGTTTTGCTATGTTAAGTTCCTGTAGCATGTTGATTTCGTGCTCTGAACATTGCTACCTGATGCTGTTTTCTGCATGTCCAGTAATTTCACCAAGTCTGTAAACCTGTTATCTTTTGCACTTTTGCCATGCTTGTTTGAGCTTGATATGTTGTGATCTAGCCGTAGCTCAGTGTTCATCTTTTGTCAAGCATCTCCTGTATATTACTGCCATATGCTTTGTTGCTATGTTGGAGTGCTGTAGCATTGTTACTTGTTGCATTTTAAGTGCTATCATGCTGTTAATCGCAGATTCGTGTCATTCTTATTTTGCCCGCCATTTGCAAACCGTACATCTGTTTCCGGTGATCTTTATATCGATTTCGACCGAAATCATCACATATTTCCAGTGGCATGCTTGGTTTGCCAAGTTACTGCCTTGTTCATCATTTTCCTCCCGGAGCACGCATACGCATCGCTTATCATATCTCGCATATCATACATGTTTTGCATCATGTTGCTTGTGCATTTCTCGTGATTGATTGTGGTTCCGTTGCTTGTGTTCTTGTCTTGGGTAGATCCGGGAGATGAGTTCGTGAACGAGGAACCTGTTGAGTATGCTTACGAGGATCAAGCTTTCGACAACTCTGAGAACCTTGCAGGCAAGATGACCACCCCTCGAAATCACTTTTATCTTTGCTTTGCTAGTTGTTCGCTCTATTGCCATGCCGCGCTACCTATCACTTGCTATATCATGCCTCCCATATTGCCATGTCAGTCTCTAACCATCCTTTCCTAGCAAACCGTTGTTTGGCTATGTTACCGCTTTTTCTCAGCCCTTCTTATAGCGTTGCTAGTTGCAGGTGAAGTTGAAGTTTGTTCCATGTTGGAACATGGATATGTTGGGATATCACAATATCTCTTATTTAATTAATGCATCTATATATTTGGTAAAGGGTGGAAGGCTCGGCCTTATGCCTGGTGTTTTGTTCCACTCTTGCCGCCCTAGTTTCTGTCTTACCGGTATTATGTTCCTTGAGTTTGCGTTCCTTACGCGGTTGGGTGATTTATGAGACCCCCTTGACAGTTTGCCTTGAATAAACTCCTCCAGCAAGGCCCAACCTTGGTTTTACCATTTGCCACCTAAGCCTTTTCCCCCGGGTTTTCGCGAGCCCGAGGGTCATCTTTATTTTAAACCCCCGGACCAGTGCTCCTTCGAGTGCTGGCCCAAACTGGGCGATGTCCGGCGCCCCCTGGGCAACCAGGGTCTATGCCAACCCGATGTCTTGCCCATCCGGTGTGCCCTGAGAACGAGATATGTGCAGCTCCTATCGGGATTTGTCGGCACATTCGGGTGGCTTTGCTGGTCTTGTTTTACCATTGTCGAAATGTCTTGTAAACCGGGATTCCGAGACTGATCGGGTCTTTCCGGGAGAAGGTTTATCCTTCGTTGACCGTGAGAGCTTATGATGGGCTAAGTTGGGACACCCCTGCAGGGTATTATCTTTCGAAAGCCGTGCCCGCGGTTATGAGGCAGATGGGAATTTGTTAATGTCCGGTTGTAGAGAACTTGTCACTTGACCCAATTAAAATACATCAACTGCGTGTGTAGCCGTGATGGTCTCTTCTCGGCCGAGTCCAGGAAGTGAACACGGTCTGAGTTATGTATGACGTAAGTAGGAGTTCAGGATCACTTCTTGGTCATTGCTAGATGACGACCGTTCCGTTGCTTCTCTTCTCGCTCTCTTTTGCGTATGTTAGCCACCATATATGCTTATTGCCGCTGCAGCTCCACCTCATTACACCATCCTTTCCTATAAGCTTAAATAGTCTTGATCTCGCGGGTGTGAGATTGCTGAGTCCTCGTGACTCACAGAGTCTACCAAAACAGTTGCAGGTGCCGACGATGCCAGTGCAGATGATGGGGTCGATCTCAAGTGGGAGTTCGACGAGGAACGTGGTCGTTACTATGTGTCTTTTCCTGATGATCAGTAGTGGAGCCCAGTTGGGACGATCGGGGATCTAGCATTTGGGGTTGTCTTATTTTCATCTGGATCTTGACCGTAGTCGGTCTATGTTTGTATTTTGGATGATGTATGATTTATATTCATGTATTGTGTGAAGTGGCGATTGTAAGCCAACTCTTTATCCCATTCTTGTTCATTACATGGGATTGTGTGAAGATGACCCTTCTTGCGACAAAACCACTATGCGGTTATGCCTCTAAGTCGTGCCTCGACACGTGGGAGATATAGCCGCATCATGGGCGTTACAGATCAAGAACCCGCCTTGGTCAACCGCCCGTTCTGGAACCGTTTTCAGTATGCCATCTAGTTTGATGTGATCAAATCCAAGAAGAATCTTTTTGTTGCTGTTCGCTCCATCGACGTCGACTTTATGGAGAAGGATCTTGTCTACTTTGGGGAGGCTCTTCAGATGTGCACTCAGTTGAACATCCTCAGGATCATGCAGTTCAACAAGGACTTTGATGCAGATTTGGTGGCTCAGTTTTATGCCACCGTCCATCTTGGCACAGATGAGGACAGGGCTCTGACTTGGATGACAAATGGCAGGCTGCTCTCTGTCAAGTGGAAGGCCTTCATGGAGCTTCTTCAAGTTGAGGATCAAGGTCTTGAGAACCCAGTTGGCTTCCGCCCTCACCGCAATGCAACTTCCACTCACAAGAAATCTCTCTGGCCATACTGTACCTTGAAGATTCACCCAGTGACTCAGAAGGAGACCTATGAGCTGCCTGCATTTCTAGACATTATCCATCGCATCTTCAGGGAGACTCTCTTCCCTCGCATTGGCAACTTGGATATGGTACACTCTTTCCTTGTGGACATGCTTCTTTTCTGTCAGCATGAGAAGGAAGAAAACACTGGAGAATCCTTGGATATCTCTCATGTCATGTGGTCTGAGTTGGTTACCGCCATCTCTAGCGTAAATGCCCTATCTATGGACCATTTATCATGTTGCTCATTGAGAAGGCCTGGGAGCGTGTTTATCCTAAGGTAGTGTTGGAGACTGGGGATCTAGTTTCTCATGAGATCAAGCGTCTGAGGAAGAAGGAGAACTGGGGCACCGCTGCTCCGAGTTCTGGCGTTCCGCCTGGAGCTGCTGACATGGAGACCGGCTGATGCTGATGATGCCGATGACTATGAGCCTTCTGGAGCAGAGCCCTCTTGGGCAAAGAAGCTCAAGCGCAAGATGAAGAAACTCTTCTGCATGGAGTCTCATGGTCAGTACATGACTCATGTGGCTGAGAAGCAGGCCAGGGGTCGTCACAAGGAGCTCATGCGTCAGTTGGGTGCGACCGTTGCCAGTGGTTCTGAGGGCCAGATCACTCAGGAGGAGGAGTGGATTCAGCTGCATTGTCCGTGGACCGATTCAGACACCGAGCAGTTTCCGACTAAGGATGGCAGTGCAGATGTCCCCGCCAGGATGTGATGAGAGAGCCCCTCAGTTTGCTATCACCATGAGCCTTAGCAGCGCTCTTTGCCTTTTTGATGTCTCGATGCCAAAGGGGGAGAGAGCTTAGGGATTTGTCGTTTTCGAGTTGCGAGCGTGTGTTGTCGAGTTGCGAGCGTGTGTTTGTGTGGTGTGTTTGCCTTGCCTGTCTTTCTCGCAAACTCTTTTCTAGTGTTGAACCTTGCTTGCTTCAGTTTGGTTTGTGCTCGTGAGACTTATCTATCATATGGTGTAAGACATATGCACTCTATCGCATCTTATTGAGCTTATGTTATCTTGTGCTATTTATATTGTCTCATATTTACTATCTTGCTTAGTGTTAGCCTTATTGTTGCAAGATATGCATGGTCTATAAAATATAGGGGGAGTGTTGATCCTAGTATGTGTGCCGTGCAGTCCAAAGCACCTATCTAGATAGCACACATCTAGGGGGAGCCCGTCTATATTTTAGAGATGTGGGGTTTGCCTATGTCCTATATTTTTTCCTTTGTGCAAATCCCGTATTGTCATCAATCCACCAAAAAGGGGGAGATTGTAAGGGCATATTTATCCCTAAGGTGTTTTTGTGATTGATGACAATGATTTTGCGGACTAATCGTGTGCCTTGAGTATTTCAGACGTTTCATCACTAGGCACAAGACGGTTTTTGTGCCCCTCGAAGACTATTGAAGACGGCGTTTGTCTACGTTTCTTTTCGGTGGATTTGAGTCATAGGAAAGCCGTACTATTAAGAGGGGGTCCGCATTGGTTTGGCTAGGGTGGAATCAACACGTACACATCCCTTTCTGTACCCTCTGAGCTTTTCCATTTCATTGAAGGCCCCCTTGTTGCCTTCTCCCTAAGGTCTGGTCCAAGCGGTAGTACCGCGAACCCCAGCGGTAGTACCGCTTGAGAGCTACAAGCGGCAGTACCGCTCCTCAGCGGTAGTACCACCGGGAGCCCTCAGCCGTAGTACCGCTGTGGCTCCGTGCTCCTTCCGCCTCTACTCGAGGGTTCTCCTTTCGTGTCGGGTTTTGCGGCACTAGCTGCGGCAGTAGGGGTGGTAGTACCGCTCATGGGCGGTAGTACCGTTCTTACCACCGCGGTGGTACCGCCCTTGGTCCAGGTCCTGCTCTGCTTCTCGCTCCCATCATACTGCGCGGCAGTACCGCGAGGTGGAACGGTAGTGCCGCTGGCCCAACGGTAGTACCGCCACCCCAGCGGTAGTACCGCCCTGTGCGGGGCTGAGCGAGGATAACGGTTGGTTTGTCCTCCCCCCTAATATAAGGAGGTCTTCTTCTCCAAGTTGACCTACCTCTTTTCCCCCAAGCTCCATTGTTGCTCCAAAGCTCATTTTCGCCCGATCTCTCTCCCTACCCAATCAAATTTGTTGATTTTGTAGGGATTGGTTGAGAAGGCCGTGATTCCCTCCACTCATCCCTTGCGGATCTTGTTACTCTTGGGTGTTTGAGCACCCTAGACAGTTGAGGTCACCTCGGAGCCATATTCCATTGTGGTGAAGCTCCGTGGTTTCGTTGGGAGCCTCCAATTCAGTTGTGGAGAGAGCCCCAACCTTGTTTGTAAAGGTCCGGTCGCCGCCTTCAAGGGCACCAATAGTGGAATCACGGCATCTCACATTGTGTGAGGGCGTGAGGAGAATACGGTGGCCCTAGAGGCTTCTTGGGGAGCATTGTGCCTCCACACCGCTCCAACGGAGACGTACTTCCCCTCAAAAGGAAGGAACTTCCGTAACACATCCTCGTCTTCACCGGCTCCACTCTTGGTTATCTCGTGCTTTTACTTGTGCAAGCTTATTTGTGTCATATCCTTTGCTTGATTGTGTGCTTGTTGTTGTTGCATCATATAGGTTGTTCACCTAGTTGCATATCTAGACAACCTACTTTGATGCAAAGTTTAATTTGGTAAAGAAAGCTAAAAATTGTTAGTTGCCTATTCACTGATACGTCCATTTTGCATCATGCTTTTATATCGATATTTATTGCATTATGGGCGGTTATTACACATTATGTCACAATACTTATGCCTATTCTCTCTTATTTTACAAGGTTTACATGAAGAGGGAGAATGCCGGCAGTTGGAATTCTGGGCTGGAAAAGGAGCAAATATTATAGACCTATTCTGCACAATTCCAAAAGTCCTGAAACTCCACGGAAGTTATTTTTGGAAATAATAAAAAATACTGAGCGAAGAAAATACCAGAGAGGACCCACACCCTGGGCACGAGGGTGGGGGGGCGCCCTACCCCCTGGGCACGCCCCTTGCCTCGTGGCCCCCCTGGTGGCCCTCCGGTGCCCATCTTTTGCTATATGAAGTCTTTCGTCCGAAGAAAAATCATAAGCAAGCTTTCGGGACGAGACTCCGCCGCCACGAGGCGGAACCTTGATGGAACCAATCTAGGGCTCTAGCGGAGCTGTTCTGCTGGGGACACTTCCCTTCGGGAGGGGGAAATCATCGTCATCGTCATCACCAACGCTCCTCTCATCTGGAGGGGGCCAATATCCATCAACATCTTCACCAGCACCATCTCCTCTCAAACCCTAGTTCATCTCTTGTATCCAATTCTTGTCTCTAAGTCTGAGATTGGTACTTGTAGGTTGCTAGTAGTGCTGATTACTCCTTGTAGTTGATGCTAGTTGGTTTATTTGGTAGAAGATCATATGTTCAGATCCTATATGCATATTAATACTCCTCTTATTATGAACATGAATATGCTTTGTGAGTAGTTACGTTTGTTCCTGAGGACATGGGAGAATTCTTGCTATTAGTAGTCACGTGAATTTGGTATTCGTTCGATATTTTGATGAGATGTATGTTGTCTCTCCTCTAGTGGTGTCATGTGAACGTCGACTACATGACACTTCACCATTATTTGGGCCTAGAGGAAGGCATTGGGAAGTAATAAGTAGATGATGGGATGCTAGAGTGACAGAAGCTTAAACCCTAGTTTATGCGTTGCTTCGTAAGGGGCTGATTTGGATCCATATGTTTCATGCTATGGTTAGGTTTACCTTAATACTTCTTTTGTAGTTGCAGATGCTTGCAATAGGAGTTAATCATAAGTGGGATGCTTGTCCAAGTAAGGACAGCACCCAAGCACCGGTCCACCCACATATCAAATTATCAAAGTACCGAACGCGAATCATATGAACGTGATGAAAACTAGCTTAACGATAATTCCCATGTGTCCTCGGGAGCGCTTTCCTCTATATAAGAAATTGTCCAGGCTTGTCCTTTGCTAAAACAAGGATTGGGCCACCTTGCTGCACTTTATTTACTTTTGTTACTTGTTGCTCGTTACAAATTATCTTATCACAAAACTATCTGTCACCTATAATTTCAGTGCTTGCAGAGAATACCTTGCTGAAAACCGCTTATCATTTCCTTCTGCTCCTCGTTGGGTTCGACACTCTTATTTATCGAAAGGACTACGATAGATCCCCTATACTTGTGGGTCATCAAGACTCTTTTCTGGCGCCGTTGCCGGGGAGTGAAGCGCCTTTGGTAGGTGGAATTTGGTAAGGAAAAATTTATATAGTGTGCTGAAATTTACTGTCACTTGTTACTATGGAAAGTAATCCTCTGAGGGGCTTGTTCAGGGTATCTTCACCCCGACCAGTAGAGCAAAGTGTTGCTCCTCAACCTACTGAACCTACTGAAAATGAAAATGTCTACTTTGAAATTCCTTCGGGTATGATAGAGAAACTGCTAGCTAATCCTTTTGCAGGAGATGGAACATTGCATCCCGATTTACACTTAATCTATGTGGATGAAGTTTGTGGATTATTTAAGCTTGCAGGTATGCCCGATGATGTTATCAAGAAGAAGGTCTTCCCTTTATCTTTGAAGGGAGATGCATTGACATGGTACAGGCTATGTGATGATATGGGATCATGGGACTATAAGCGATTGAAATTGGAATTTCATCAGAAGTTTTATCCTATGCATCTTGTTCATCGTGATCGTAATTATATATATAATTTTTGGCCTCGCGAAGGAGAAAGCATCGCTCAAGCTTGGGGGAGGCTTAAGTCAATGTTATATTCATGCCCCAATCATGAGCTCTCAAGAGAAATGATTCTTCAAAAATTCTATGCTCGGCTTTCTGACAACAATCGCTCCATGCTCGATACTTCTTGTACTGGTTCCTTTATGATGAAGACTATTGAATTCAAATGGAATTTAGTGGAAAGAATTAAACGCAACCATGAAGATTGTGATCCCGATGAAGGTAAGGACTCAGGTATAACACCTAAATTTGATTGTGTTAAATCTTTTATGGATACCGATGTTTTCCGTAAATTTAGCACTAAATATGGACTTGACTCTGAGATAGTAGCTTCTTTCTGTGAATCCTTTGCTACTCATGTTGATCTCCCTAAGGAGAAGTGGTTTAAATATCATCCTCTCATAGAAGTAAAAGTAGTTGCACCTATTAAAGTTGAAGGAAAGACTATTACTTATAATGATCCTATTGTTCCTACTGCTTATGTTGAGAAATCACCTTTCCCTCTTAGAATAAAGGATCATGCTAGAGCTTCAACTGTGGTTCGTAAAAGCAATATTAGAACTTATACACCTCCTGAGCAAGTTAAGGTTGAACCTAATATTGCTATTGTTAAGGATCTCTTGGCTGATAATATTGATGGGCATGTTATTTATTTCTGTGAATAAACTGCTAGAATTGCTAAACCTGGTGCTAAAGATAAACATAGACCTGTTGTAGGCATGCCTGTTATTTCTGCTAAAATAGGAGATCATTGTTATCATGGCTTATGTGATATGGGTGCTAGTGCTAGTGCAATACCTATTTCTTTATATCAAGAAATTATGCATGATATTGCACCTGCTGAGTTAGAAGGTATTGATGTCACAATTAAACTTGCCAATAGAGATACTATTTCACCAATTGGGATGGTTAGAGTGTTGAAGTCTTGTGTGGGAAAACTAAATATCCTGCTGATTTTCTTGTTCTTGGTTCCCCACAAGATAGCTTTTGTCCCATTATATTTGGTAGACCCTTCTTGAACACAGTCAATGCTAAGATAGACTGCAAAAAGGATGTTGTTACTATTGGTTTGGGTGATATGTCTCATGAGTTTAATTTTTCTAAATTTCGTAGACAACACCGTGAAGAGGAATTGCCTAGTAAGGATGAAATTATTGGTCTTGCTTCTATTGTCGTGCCTCCTAGTGATCCTTTAGAACAATATTTGCTAGACCATGAAAATGATATGTTTATGAATGAAAGAAGGGAAATAGATGAAGTATTCTTTAAACAGGGACCTATTCTGAAACACAATTTGCCTGCTGAAATCCTAGGGGATCCTCCTCCACCCAAGGGCGATCCCGTGTTTGAGCTTAAACCATTGCCTGATACTCTTAAATATGCTTATCTTGATGAAAAGAAGATATATCCTGTTATTATTAGTGCTAACCTTTCAGAGAAGGAGGAAGAAAAATTATTGAAAACTCCGAAGAAGCACCGTGCTGCTATTGGATATACTCTTGATGATCTAAAGGGCATTAGTCCCACTCTATGTCAACACAAAATAAATCTGGAGAAAGATGCCAAACCAGTTATTGATCATCAATGATGATTAAATCCTAAGATGAAAGAAGTGGTAAGAAAGGAAATATTAAAGCTCCTTGAGGCAGGTATAATTTATCCCGTTGTTGATAGTCAGTGGGTAAGTCCTGTCCATTGTGTCCCTAAGAAGGGAGGTATTACTGTCGTTCCTAATGATAAAGATGAATTGATTCCGCAAAGAATTATTACAGGTTATAGGATGGTAATTGATTTCCGCAAATTAAATAAAGCAACTAAAAAAGATCATTACCCCTTGCCATTCATTGATCAAATGCTAGAAAGACTATCCAAACACACACATTTTTGCTTTCTAGATGGTTACTCTGGTTTCTCTCAAATACCTGTGTCAGCTGATGATCAAGCTAAGACCACTTTTACTTGCCCTTTCGGTACTTTTGCTTATAGACGTTTGCCTTTTGGTTTATGTAATGCACCTGCTACCTTTCAAAGATGCATGATGGCTATATTCTCTGATTTTTGTGAAAAGATTTGTGAGGTTTTCATGGATGATTTCTCCGTCTATGGATCCTCTTTTGATGATTGCTTGTCCTGAATTGGGAGAAGTGCCACTTCATGGTTAATGAAGGTATTGTCTTGGGGCACAAAATTTCTGAAAAAGGCATTGAAGTTGATAAAGCCAAGGTTGATGCTATTGAAAAGATGCCATGTCCCAAGGACATCAAAGGTATAAGAAGTTTTCTTGGTCATGCCGGTTTTTATAGGAGGTTGTAACACCCTCAGTGTCATGCTACGGTAACCCACTGTGATTAAGCTAATCATTCTTCCAAACAGTGCTTAATCACCTTTGATTCAAATCTCATTTGAAATTCCACTTCGGAATCAAATTCAATTTGCAAGTGCAAAATGAAGTTGATCAAAACTTGTTGGAAAAATGTTCACCTTTTAGCAAATAATCCAAAACTATTTATTGTTAAGGAACACAACATCATCATCATTTCTAAATGGGCCTAATGCATTTTAACAGAGCAAAAACAGCCTTTAAAATGCCCTTTTCATTATTGAATAAATTCAAATGAAGTCCAAAAATGCCCAAACTTTTTGTGGCAGTGCTGGATATTGCAAAGTAATTATGTGACCAAGTTTCACATTTTTGCAAAATCATATGGAAGCTTAAAATATTACTAAACCCCCTTTCTATAAAAAAAGGAAAATAGAAAAGGCCACTGTGCACAGGCCTAAGTGAACAGTGCCTAGAGCTCAGCCCACCATGGCCTCCTCCTTCTCCCCCGTTCTCTGTTCAAGCGACCGAGGCGCGCCCGCCGTCGCCGCCGAACCCACCTCGCCGACCACACCGCTATAGGTCGTCGAGGTTGATAAGATCTCCACCGTGGCCTTCCCTCTCGTCATCTTCATCCATTCGCCCCCGCGTGCCTCTCCCTCTCTCGTTCCCCACCTCACCCGAAACGCTCGCCGCCGTCGCCGCTCGATTCCGTGGCCACCGTGCCTCCCGCGCCTCGATCTGGAGCTCAGCGTCTTCCTCGTCATCGTCTACGTCGCCTACGCCATCGGGACCGAGCCGAGCGCCTCTACTCCGACCGGAACAAGCTCGTCTTCAACCTTCGGATCGCCGGCATTCGTCGCCGATTCCGGCTACCTCGCGCCCTCCCCGAGCTCACTGTCACTCCCTACGGCTCCGCTGTGAGCTCCCGCTTCTCCTCCCCCTCTCCGTTAGCTCGCCCATGTTTCGTAGCCGCCGATGCCACCGACGACCGAACACTCCGCCACTCGCGCTTGTCGCCGGCGTAGCCACGGTGACCTTTAGTTCACGTGCATGCCACCATCGCACTCACCGCACCGCGTAGGCCTCGTCTAGCCGCTTGGTTCGCCCGCAAATGCACCCAGCCCCGATCCCGATGACGACCGAAGTCCGGCGTCCGCCTCGCCACTCGCCGTCGACGTTCCCGACCACCGCAGCCTCTGCCACCACCCCAGATCGCCTCGCCGTCGTCTTCTCATTCGAACGACTCCAGCCGCGTCCGATTTGAGCCACCATAGCGCAAATCCGGCGGCCTCCCGTTCGCGCCGCCGTGCGTTTTGGTCGCCGGTGTTGCTCCGGCCGCCGTGCTGACCTGGCGCCAACGTGGCCCTATGGGGGCCATCCCAGTGAGGCTGCCAGGGGGCCCCGGTGCCTAGTTGACCACGTTGACTCCGGTCAACGCAGTTACTGTGCACTGACATGTGGGCCCCGTCTGTTAATTAGGCTAACTAAACATTTTCATAAATAAAATTAACTTGTTAGACTAATTAGTCACTGACATGTGGGGCCCAACTTCTAATTAACCCCCCTGTTCAATTAAAATAACCCACTGCTAGCCCTCTGTCTATGACATGCGGGACCCACTGGCCAGTTTGACGAGTCAGCGGGTCTGTTGACCTGCTGATGTCATGTTGACACTCTGCTGACATCATAATTCCTTTTCTGTTAATATTAATAATTCCAGAAAATACATTATTCTTTAAAAAATCATAGAAAATAAACCGTAACTCGGATGGAAATGTTTTCTACATGAACGTTGCTCAGAAAAATCCAACGAATCCGAATACGCGGTCCGTTCATCTGTCACATGCCCCTAGCATGCTGAACTTGGTACTTCCCCCTCTTTTCGTTTGTCCGGAATCCACCTAACGTTGGGAATTCATCCTCGGATGTTTATCCCCTTCGTCTGCAACGTGTAGTACTATGTTAGGTCGACCCTAGTTCTGCTTATCGTCATGTCATGCTTAGCGTTGCATCTGTTTGCTTATATTTACCGTTTCTTCCCCCTATTCTCTCTGATAGACCCCGAGGCCAATGATGCCCCAGTGATTGACTACATGGACGATGACCCCCTCCTTGCCAGAGCAATCAGGCAAGCCCCCCCTTTGATCATCCCGATATCACCCATTCCATTCTCTCATGCTTGCATTAGATTTTTCTACTGTTATTGTTTGCTCCTATTCTGATGCATAGCCTGCTTTTGTAACCTGCTCATTTTACCCTACCTGCTTATCCTAAACTGCTTAGTATAGGTTGGTTAGTGATCCATCAGTGACCCCCACCTTGTCCTTGTTGCCCCTGCGTCATCATTGAAGACCCGATCAACGGGATCGAAGACCAGGCCCCGACACCGCACATCACTTTCCCCTTAGTTGCTCGACACTATTGGGTTACTATCGAGTGCCGAGGGTGAGACCTCTACAACACTTCTAATGTTAACCCTATAGTGTAGCTATTCGGTCGTGGTCATCGAGGGTGATACCGCCTTAACCACTTCCGATACGACTCTGTCGTGCAACCCCTCAAGTGTGAACCTCGGGGGTGATTCCTCTTACGTTCACCTTGATGATTACATCAAGTGGAATCCGTCAAGGGTGATTCCTCAGGTTTTCCTCTTGGTGTTAGACACACGGTTACTATGGTTACTATGACTTTACACTGAACCATGTTACTAAAGACGGGTCGACCCTAAGGGGTACCCACGCAAGCTTAATTGCGAGTGATGTGGAGTCGGGTTGACCTGGAAGGTGCCCGCGAGATAATTATGAGGCATGGCCGGGCATTCCTAGCCCTTGCCGCAAGTCCTCGAGACGGGACAACGGGGTCACATCTTTCGTGAGTCTCTGCTTGTTACCGCGCATTCCTAATCCACTACGATTTGGATATTTGATACTAGGGGCCTCTGGCCTGATAGCACTAACCATCACGTGGGCATAGTATGGGCGTTCTGCGTCGTATGCATCAGCCGAAGCTTAATAGACGTCATGCGACTGAGCGGCGCGCGCCGGGTTGGACTGGTAAGCTCCCGCCTTTTTTAAGGAGGTAGCTAGGTCTGCTCACCGGCCGCCCATGCAACGTGCAGGAGTTCCCGGGGCGATGGCCCATGATCCCTGGGGGCATAGGTTTAGTCCGGCGTGCTTGACCTCTCTATTAAGCCTAGGTCGGGTTGCGGCGTATTGTTTGGCCGAGGCCGGGCATGACCCAGGAAAGTGTGTCCGGCCGGAGTTAATCGAGCGTGGTGGGTAAGTTGGTGCACCCCTGCAGGGAAGAAAACATCTATCGATAGCCTGTCCTAGGGTAACGGACACTTGGAGTTGTATCCCGATCGATACAACTAGAACTGGATACTTATGATGAGTAATGGATTGTGATGGTAACTGGATAGTATGGCTCTGGGATTGCTTTCTCGCAGGGAGTCGAGAAAGGATCTCTGGTCGTGGTTGATAACACTACTACTACTTTACTTTATGCCACTCTACTTCCTCCTGTTGCTGCAAGATGGTGGTTTCCAGAAGATGCTAGTCTTCGATAGGACTAGGTTCTCCCCTCTATTCTGGCATTTCTGCAGCCCAGTCCACATATACAACCTTCCTTTGATAATGTTGCATATGTAGTGTAGATCCTTGCTTGCGAGTACTTTGGATGAGTACTCACGGTTGCTTTGATCCCCCTTTGCCCCTTTCTTCTTCTTTCGGGTTGATGCAACCAGATGTCGGAGCCCAGGAGCCAGATGCCACCGCCGATGCCTACTACTATGTGGAGACCGACGACGACCAGGAGTAGTGAGGAGGCTCCCAGGCAGGAGGCCGTGCCTCTTCGATCGTGTTGCTTTTGTGCTAGCCTTCTTAAGGCATCCCTGTTCAACTTATGTCTGTACTCAGATATTGTTGCTTCCGCTGACTTTTGTGTATTCGAGCTTATGTATTCGAGCCCTCGAGGCCCATGGCTTGTAATATAAAGCTTGTATTATTTTTAATTTGTGTCTAGAGTTGTGTTGTGATATCTTCCCGTGAGTCCTGGATCTTGATCGTACACATTTGCGTGTATGATTAGTGTACGATTGAACCAAGGGCGTCACAAGTTGGTATCAGAGCCAACTGTCTATAGGTAGCCCTCCTTCCAACTCCTTGGCCGAAGTTGAGTTTAGTCAATGAAAAACTTTTACTAACTTGGCTGTGTGGCTTACGGGCCCACGTCGCCATTGGGTGGTATTAGGATCTTTTATTCCTCGTCTATACTCTGGGACTCTGATCTTTCGTCTATTCGGGTTAAACATTTTACTAAGTCTGACATTAGGATCTCGTACCCACTTTCTCCCGGAGAGCCCCTTCAGTCCAGATGATCGCTTGCTGCTTCAGAAGATTTCGAAGATACTCTCCGATGTTTCCCCGAAACCCTTGTGCCCTTCGTTGTTGCAATTCCATATCACCAATAAACCCCTCTGGATAACTACATACACCTGTCGTTCATATTGTCATCCCAAGTTGATCTTGTTATTACAAGATGCCTTGTAATACTTTCAGGTATTTCAAGAATCCACTGTGCCTGCTACGTTGCAGCTCCTTTTCTGCCTGGATACATGTACGAATAATTCCTCACAAATATCAAGCATTCGTTCATCCCCAATTGTTTAGGTATTTCAAAAAAATCTTTGAAATACCATTCGATCTTCTGAAAATCCTCAGCAGCCTATTGTTGTTGAAATTCTTGTTTGCTTGCATTATGGTTAATTCCATATTTCTAGTAATCTTCATTGACATCCTCTGTCACTATTGTTCCGAGTCCCTTGATCCAATATGTCGCGAATGCTCATAATCCTTAATCAGATCCTAGCATTCATCCTTCCGGCTCAGACGTCACTCCAAACATGAGCTTGTTCTTGTCAATCAAACCTTGATTGATTGTCAATCTGTATCGATTCAACTCAATCAAACATGAGCTTGTTCTTGTCAATCAAACCTTGATTGATTGTCAATCTGATTTGAAAATCGTAAATTCCTTTGTATTCAAGCTTTGAAGTTATCCAGTTATATCTATAACCCGATGCCTTTGCATTCTTTCTTCTTCTGGGTGAGTGTCGATACTCACATCAGATCTTTTATGGACCGCCATATCCTTGGTTGGATTATTATCCGACAATGTCCTCCATATTCAAAACTTTGTGCGCTTTTCCCCTGACACATAATGCCTATGGTAAACATTATCCTCTCTTTTTGTGAACCATGCTCTACTTTCGAGCTGGTGTTAAGTAGTATTGAAGTTCGTGGTATATGTTCCTAAGATGCCCCGATGGGTTGAACCTATGCCTTTTCTAATCTGTGTGAACCCAGGAACTTCTACAGGTCATACTCTACTGGTGTTATGCCAGATAAAATTTCAACACTACAACTTCGTCGAAAGTGAGAAGTGAATGAAAGGTTTTGCATTGGAGAAGTGGGAGTCGACCTTGAACCTTTGTGTTCATGCCCATGGACCTGATGTGGAACTTATCATGGAAGTTTCTTGTGATAATAATAATCCCCTTATTATAAGTTCATCTGGTATCTATGTTTGGTCCTTTGCAACCGTGGTTCTGACCATGATTGTTCCCCTTTAATTCCATTTCTCGGACAAGTTAAAGCACTTGCCTTCTGCAGATCAATGCATCTCCGCAACCTCTAATTTGATCTTCCTTCGAGTATTACCCTCTGGTATCTCGAGGATATCATGTCATTGCACTACATCTTATGAACTTTTGATGGAGTACTACCTTACCCTGTCTTTGTCACTTCATGGGATCTGGGTTGTTTGTCAACCGAGAACACCGATAAGTGAATCGATTCCACACTCCGATTCAATAACTCTAAGTAATTTTCATTGCTTACGAGTTTAATAATCCTTGAAGTCATTCCTAGCCTGATCGGCTATATCATTTTGTGCCAAATTTTAACTGTGCTACCTGGTTCTTCTTCCCGGAGCACAATTTTCGACGATGAGCTAAGCTTACGTCGATCTTCCTCATTTTATCATTTCGCCTCGAACAACAAGCTTGAATTTGAGCTTGTGTCGTATCCGTGGTTCCAATAGCCTTTCGCTTCATCCTTCCTATTGCTTGATGGCATCGCTCCTCGATGGCATCTTCATAGAGCCTCTCGACAAATGCGTCGTGATCAGCATCAACATTTTGACTTCTGTTGAGATGACAATTGAATTCATGGCTAGAAATACGACCCTGCCCCTCGATGATTTGAGATATCATCGATGACATCTTGATTTTTCTGCCAACATAGACCTGGTTGTGCTTGGCTATTCCTTATGTTCTGAGATAATCTTGGAATTGTTTCTCGGTATCTCTTGAGATCTTCGAACCCGATCTTTACTTGACACCATATCGTTGCTGCATCGAGCCATGACTGTGGTATTCCGAATATCAACAAGGACATCGGAAGCATAATACAAAATGTTTCTCGTTCAATTACCCTCACACCGTTGTATGGGTAAACCTCATAAAGTCCTTGCCCCTTTGTCTAAATGGTTTAATACTTGGAGCCCTATCATGCTCTGCCTTTCCTTGGGAAAGTTATACTCTAATACTTGGGTATAAACACCTTTCCTTTCCATAGGTGTGATTATCGTAATAATCACATTTTCCCTTTCCATTGTTTGTTTCACCTTTCTTGTAATCTAACTTGTCTGAGCAGAGATAAATCCCTGCTTAAGTAAGAACCTCGGTGTACAACTCTGTCAGTAGGACCCTGTTACTATTGTTGATGACATCACGGTAGCCGCCGATGGACGAGAACTTTACCTATTGGTCCGCCTCGCCTTGCGAGCAGGACAATGGTTCTCTTCGTCCCTCGCCCTTGGTACCAACGTTGTTGCCAACATAATTGACAGGTTATCCTCTGACCTACCTGGATATCATGACTGTGCAATATGTTAGCGCCTTCCTGCTTTTAACCCACATGGTGGGCCCATAACCCATAGTCCCACAGGATCGAAACCTGACTCTCCTATACACCCCTGTTTCTAAAGTTACTCCTCACGCTTGGCTTCTTATGAAAATCCCGAGACACCTTCCGAGAGACGATTATTCTGGTATCAGACGCAATAATTATTCCCATTGCTCTGAATCCCATTCACCCTCTATTTCAAACAAACGATTGCCTACCCAGTTGAAGCTTCTTATTGCAACTCCTTACCTTGCTCTCGACGTCTTTCTTAAATTTCAACTCGAGAGATGCCTCTATGCCATGTTCACTGAGATAGCCCCCAGGCACCTATCATGTGTTGAGCTCCGTCATTCCCAAGTTTTCCCCCTTACTCTACCCCTTAAAATCTCGGGACGAGATTTCTTGTAGTGGAGGAGATTTGTAACACCCTCAGTGTCATGCTACGGTAACCCACTGTGATTATGCTAATCATTCTTCCAAACAGTGCTCAATCACCTTTGATTCAAATCTCATTTGAAATTCCACTTTGGAATCAAATTCAATTTGCAAGTGCAAAATGAAGTTGATCAAAACTTGTTGGAAAAATGTTCACCTTTTAGCAAATAATCCAAAACTATTTACTGTTAAGGAACACAACATCATCATCATTTCTAAATGGGCCTAATGCATTTTAACAGAGAAAAAACAGCCTTTAAAATGCCCTTTTTCATTATTGAATAAATTCAAATGAAGTCCGAAAATGCCCAAACTTTCTGTGGCAGTGCTGGATATTGCAAAGTAATTATGTGACCAAGTTTCACATTTTTGCAAAATCATATGGAAGCTCAAAATATTACTAAATCCCCTTTCTATAAAAAAAGGAAAATAGAAAAGGCCACTGTGCACAGGCCTAAGTGCACAGTGCCTAGAGCTCAGCCCACCACGGCCTCCTCCTTCTCCCCCGTTCTCTGTTCAAGCGACCGAGGCGCGCCCGCCGTCGCCGCCGAACCCACCTCGCCGACCACGCCGCTACAGGCCGTCGGGGTGGATAAGATCTCCACCGTGGCCTCCCCTCTTGTCATCTTCATCCATTCGCCCCTGCGTGCCTCTCCCTCTCTCGTTCCCCACCTCACCCGAAACGCTCGCCGCCGTCGCCGCTCGATTCCGTGGCCACCGTGCCTCCCGCACCTCGATCTGGAGCTCACCGTCTTCCTCGTCATCGTCTACATTGCCTACGCCATCGGGACCGAGCTGAGCGCCTCTACTCCGACCGGAACGAGCTCGTCTTCAACCATCGGATCGCCGGCGTTCGTCGCCGATTCCGGCTACCTCGCGCCCTCCCCGAGCTCACTGCCACTCCGTACGGCTCCGCTGTGAGCTCCCGCTCCTCCCCCTCTCCGTTAGCTCACCCATGTTTCGTAGCCGCCGATGCCACCGACGACCGAACACTCCGCCGCTCGCGCTTGTCGCCGGCATAGCCACGGTGAACTTTGGGTCACGTGCGTGCCACCATCGCGCTCTCCGCACCGCGTAGGCCTCGTCTAGCCGCTTGGTTTGCCCGCAAACGCACCCAGCCCCGATCCCGATGATGACCGAAGTCTGGCGTTTGCCTCGCCGCTCGCCGTCGACGTTCCCGACCACCGCAGCCTCTGCCACCACCCCAGATCGCCTCGCCGTCGTCTTCTCGTTCGAACGAGTCCAGCCGCGTCCGATTTGAGCCACCCTAGCGCAAATCCGGCGGCATCCCGTGCGCGCCGCCGTGCGTTTTGGTCGCCGGCGTTGCTCCGGCCGCCGTGCTGACCTGGCGCCAACGTGGCCCTATGGGGGCCACCCCAGTGAGGCTGCCAGGGGGCCCCGGTGCCCCAGTTGACCACGTTGACTCTGGTCAACGCAGTTACTGTGCACTGACATGTGGGCCCCGTCTGTTAATTAGGCTAACTAAATGTTTTTATAAATAAAATTAACTTGTTAGACTAATTAGTCACTCACATGTGGGGCCCAGCTGCTAATTAAGCCCCGTGTTTAATTAAAATTACCCACTGCTAGCCATCTGTCTATGACATGCGGGACCCACTGGCCAGTTTGACGAGTCAGCGGGTCTGTTGACCTGCTGATGTCATGTTGACACTCTGCTGACGTCATAATTCCTTTTCTGTTAATATTAATAATTCCAAAAAATACATTAATCTTTAAAAATTCATAGAAAATAAACCATAGCTCGGATGGAAATGTTTTCTACATGAAAGTTGCTCAAAAAAATCCAACGAATCCGAATACGCGGTTCGTTCATCTGTCACATGTCCCTAGCATGCTGAACTTGGAACTTCCCCCTCTTTTCCTTTGTCCGGAATCCACCTAACGTCGGGAATTCATCCTCGGATGTTTATCCCCTTCGTCTGCAATGTGTAGTACTACGTTAGGTCGACCCTAGTTCTGCTTATCGTCATGTCATGCTTAGCGTTGCATCTGTTTGCTTATATTTACTGTTTCTTCCCCCTATTCTCTCCGATAGATCCCGAGGCAAATGATGCCCCGGTGATCGACTACGTCGACGACGACCCCCTCCTTTCCGGAGCAATCAGGCAAGCCCCCCCCTTTGATCATCCCGATATCGCCCATTCCATTCTCTCATGCTTGCATTAGATTTTGCTACTGTTATTGTTTGCTCCTATTCTGATGCATAGCCTGCTTTTGTAACCTGCTCATTGTACCCTACCTGCTTATCCTAAACTGCTTAGTATAGGTTGGTTAGTGATCCATCAGTGACCCCCACCTTGTCCTTGTTGCCCCTGCTTCATCATTGAAGACCCGATCAACGGGATCGAAGACCGGGCCCCGGCACCGCCCATCACTTTCCCCTTAGTTGCTCGACACTATTGGGTTACTATCGAGTGCCGAGGGTGAGAATTCTACAGCACTTCTGATGTTAACGTTGTAGTGTAGCTATTCAGTCGTGGTCATCGAGGGTGATTCCGCCTTAACCACTTCCGATACGACTCTGTCGTGCAACCCCTCAAGTGTGAACCTCGGGGGTGATTCCTCTTACGTTCACCTTGATGATTACATCAAGTGGAATTCATCAAGGGTGATTCCTCAGGTTTTCCTCTTGGTGTTAGACACACGGTTACTATGGTTACTATGACTTTACACTGAACCATGTTACTAAAGAAGGGTCGACCCTGAGGGGTACCCGCGCGAGCTTAATTACGAGTGATGTGGAGTCGGGTTGACCTGGAAGGTGCCCGCGAGATAATTACGAGGCGTGGCCGGGCATTCCTAGCCCTTGACGCAAGTCCTCGAGATGGGGCAACGGGGTCATATCTTTCGTGAGTCTCTGCTTGTTACCGCGCATTCCTAATCCACTACGATTTGGATATTTGATCCGAGGGGCCTCTGGCCTGATAGCACTAATCATCACGTGGGCATAGTATGGGCGTTCTGCGTCGTATGCATCAACCGAAGCTTAATAGACATCATGCGACTGAGCGGCGCACCCCGGATTGGACTGGTAAGCTCCCGCCTTTTTTAAGGAGGTAGCTAGGTCTGCTCACCGGCCGCCCACGCAACGTGCAGGAGTTCCCGGGGCAATGGCCCGTGACCCCTGGGGGCATAGGTTTAGTCTGGCGTGCTTGACCTCTCTATTAAGCCTAGGTCGGGTTGCGGCGTATTGTTTGGCCGAGGCCGGACATGACCCAGGAAAGTGTGTCCGGCCGGAGTTAATCGAGCATGGTGGGTAAGTTGGTGCACCCCTGCAGGGAAGAAAACATCTATCGATAGCCTGTCCTACGGTAACGGACACTTGGAGTTGTATCCCGATCGATACAACTAGAACTGGATACTTATGATGAGTAATGGATTGTGATGATAACTGGGTAGTATGGCTCTGGGATTGCTTTCTCGCAGGGAGTCGAGAAAGGATCTCTGGCCGAGGTTGATAACACTACTACTACTTTACTTTATGCTACTCTACTCCTCCTGTTGCTGCAAGATGGTGGTTTCCAGAAGATGCTAGTCTTCGATAGGACTAGGCTTCTCCTCTATTCTGGCATTTCTGCAGCCCAGTCCACATATACAGCCTTCCTTTGATAATGTTGCATATGTAGTGTAGATCCTTGCTTGCGAGTACTTTGGATGAGTACTCACGGTTGCTTTGCTCCCCCTTTGCCCCTTTCTTCTTCTTTCTGATTGATGCAACCAGATGTCGGAGCCCAGGAGCCAGATGCCACCGCCGATGCCTACTACTACGTGGAGACCGACGACGACCAGGAGTAGTTAGGAGGCTCCCAGGCAGGAGGCCGTGCCTCTTCGATCGTGTTGCTTTTGTGCTAGCCTTCTTAAGGCATCCCTGTTCAACTTATGTCTGTACTCAGATATTGTTGCTTCCGCTGACTTTTGTGTATTCGAGCTTATGTATTCGAGCCCTCGAGGCCCATGGCTTGTAATATAAAGCTTGTATTATTTTTAATTTGTGTCTAGAGTTGTGTTGTGATATCTTCCCATGAGTCCTGGATCTTGATTGTACACATTTGCGCGTATGATTAGTGTATGATTGAACCAAGGGCGTCACAGAGGTTCATTAAGGACTTCTAAAAAATTTCTCGGCCTCTGACTAATCTATTACAAAAAGATATACCTTTGATTTTTGATGATGATTGTGTAGAAGCATTTGAAATACTTAAGAAAGCATTGATTTCTGCACCTATCGTTCAGCCACCTGATTGGAATTTACCCTTTGAAATTATGTGCGATGCTAGTGATTATGCTGTAGGTGCTGTTCTAGGGCAAAGGGTTGATAAGAAATTAAATGTTATTCAATATGCTAGTAAAACTTTAGACAGTGCTCAGAGAAATTATGCTACTACTGAAAAAGAATTCTTAGCAGTTGTATCTGCTTGTGATAAGTTTAGACCTTATATTGTTGATTCTAAAGTAATTATTCACACGGATCATGCTGCTATTAAATATCTTATGCAAATGAAAGATGCTAAACCTAGACTTATTAGATGGGTTCTCTTGCTACAAGAATTTGATTTGCATATTATTGATAAAAAGGGAGCTGAGAACCCCGTTGCAGACAACTTGTCTAGGTTAGAAAATGTTCTTGATGACCCACTACCTATTGATGATAGCTTTCCTGATGAACAATTAAATGTCATAAATGCTTCTCGTACTTCTCCATGGTAAGCTGATTATGCTAATTACATTGTTGCTAAATTTATACCACCTAGTTTCACATACCAGCAAAAGGAAAAAAATTCTATGATTTGAGACATTACTTTTGGGATGACCCACATCTTTATAAAGAAGGAGTAGATGGTGTTATTAGACGTTGTGTACCTGAGCATGAACAGGAACAGATCCTACGCAAGTGTCACTCCGAAGCTTATGGAGGACACCACGCTGGAGATAGAACTGCACATAAGGTACTGCAGTCCGGTTTTTATTGGCCTACTCTCTTCAAGGATGCCCGTAAGTTTGTCTTATCTTGTGATGAATGTCAAAGAATTGGTAATATTAGTAGACGTCAGGAAATTCCTATGAATTATTCACTTGTTATTGAACCATTTGATGTTTGGGGCTTTGATTATATGGGGCCGTTTCCTGCCTCTAATGGGTATACTCATATTTTAGTTGATGTTGATTACGTTACTAAGTGGGTAGAAGCTATTCCAACTAGTAGTGCTGATCATAACATGCTTAAAGAAGTTATTTTTCCGAGGTTTGGGGTCCCTAGATATTTAATGACTGATGGTGGTTCACATTTTATTCATGGTGCTTTCCGTAAAATGCTTGCCAAGTATGATGTTAATCATAGAATTGCATCTCCTTATCACCCACAGTCTAGTGGTCAAGTAGAATTGAGCAATAGAGAACTCAAATTAATTTTGCAAAAGACTGTTAATAGATCTAGAAAGAATTGGTCCAAGAAACTTGCTGATGCATTATGGGCCTATAGAACTGCATATAAAAATCCTATGGGTATGTCTCCGTATAAAATGGTTTATGGAAAAGCATGTCACTTACCTCTCGAACTAGAACATAAGGCATATTGGGCTATTAAAGAGCTCAACTATGATTTCAAACTTGCCGGTGACAAAAGGCTATTTGACATTAGCTCACTTGACGAATGGAGAACCCAAGCCTATGAGAATGCCAAGTTGTTTAAAGAAAAAGTTAAAGATGGCATGACAAAAGAATACAAAAGCGTGAGTTTAATGTAGGTGATTATGTATTATTATACAACTCTCGTTTAAGATTTTTTGCAGGAAAACTCTCTCTAAATGGGAAGGTCCTTACGCTATCGAGGAGGTCTATCGTTCCGGTGCCATAAAAATCAACAACTTCGAGGGCACAAATCCGAAGGTGGTGAACGGTCAAAGAATCAAACATTATATCTTAGGTAATCCTATAAATGTTGAAACCAATATTATTGAAACCGTAACCCTAGAGGAATACATAAGGGACACTTTCCAGAACGTTTCGGACTCCGAAAAGGAATAGGTATGTGGTACGGTAAGTAAACCGACTCCAAAACAGTTCTAATGGCAAATTTTCTCCGTTTTGGAATATTTAGAAAATTAGAAAAATAAGAAGCAATCCGGGAAAGACACGAGGCCTCCACGAGGGTGGAGGGCGCGCCCCCTGCCTCGTGGGCACCTCGTGTGCTCTCCGGACTCTGTTTTCTTGCACGACACTTCTTTTGGTCGGTAAAAATTCATTATATAATCTCCCGAAGGTTTTGACTCCTGTATCACGCAATTATCCTCTGTTTTCATTTCGAGCTGTTTTTCTGACAGATCTAGATCATCATGACGTCTCCAAGCGCCCCCAAGGACAAGTTCTTCGAGAAGGACATCAACCCTTACCTCGCGGAGGTGCTGCGACACCCTTAAACCATTGAGATGCGTGATGGGTTGCTGCACATCCACGATGTTGAGGGACCAAGGAGGACCGGAAGCGTGGAGACGAGGCTCGAAGCAATGGAGCAACAAGTTTTCAAGTGCCAGGGGATGGTGGAACTTGGACTCAATGCCAACCACATGATGACTGCGGAGTTCACCAACAACCACAAGCTGGATGCCAAGAACCTTGGGGAGACCATCTTCAAGCTTCACGAGAAGATCGAGCACCTCCAAGCCCAAATCTATGACCTGCAAAACCAAAATTGTGAGTATGAATATAGATTCAAGAGGATGAGTTTGGCTGCAGATTTGAGGATCCCGGAGACTCGATCATCCTTCTATGATGGTGAGCCTATGCCTTGGAAGATGGACGACAAGCCCACATCATCAACAACTCCACCATCTTCTTCACCAGCAAAGGAGACATAATCATATGGGTATGGGCACTCCCCTTGGCAACTGGCAAGCTTGGGGGAGGTGCCTCGGTATCGTATCACCATCACACTCCTATCTTTACCGTTTTTCTTAGTTCGATCCTTTTAGTAATATCTTGATCTAGTAGAATAAAGTTTTTGGTATGATCTAGTTTTGAATTTTGCTTTATGACCCCTTTATGTAATCGAGTCTGTGAGTTATATAATAAAGATTAGTGTTGAGTCAAGGGCTTGATTATCTTGCTATGATCTTCAGGGAATAAAAGAAAAAAAATAAAGAATAAAAAGAAATAAAGAGATCATATTGATCTTATGGAAAGTAATGACTTCACATAGAAAGAGTATGATGATTAAAAGTTGTTGAGAGTTGACAAACATAGCTTTGGTCATCGTTGCAATTAATAGGAAGTAATAAAGAAAGAGAGGTTTCACATATAAATATACTATCTTGGACATCTTTTATGATTGTGAGCACTCATTAAAGTATGACATGCTAAAGAGTTGATGTTGGACAAGGAAGACAACGTAATGGGTTATGTTTTCTTATATCTGAAATAAAGTATATTGTCATGGATCATCCAACATGTTGAGCTTGACTTTCTCCCTCATGCTAGCCAAATTATTTGCACTAAGTAGAGATACTACTTGTGCTTCCAATACCCTTAAACCCAGTTTTGCCATGAGAGTCCACCATATCTACCTATGGATTGAGTAAGATCCTCCAAGTAAGTTGTCATCGGTGCAAGCAATAAAAATTGCTCTCTAAATATGTATGACTTATTAGTGTGGGAGAAAATAAGCTTTATACGATCTTGTGATGTGGAAGAAATAAAAGCGACGGACTGCATAATAAAGGGCCACATCACAAGTGGCAATATAAAGTGACGTTCTTTTGCATTAAGATTTCGTGCATCCAACCATGAAAGCGCTTGAAAACCTCTGCTTCCCTCTGCGAAGGGCCTATCTTTTACTTTTATCTCTTACCCTTATGCAAGAGTCACGGTGAACTTCACCTTTCCTTTTTACATTTTATCCTTTGGCAAGCACAGTGCGTTGGAAAGATCCTGATATATATATATCCAATTGGATGTAAGTTAGCATGAACTATTATTGCTGACATTACCCTTAAGGTAAAAAGTTGGGAGGCAAAACTATAAGCCCCTATCTTTCTCTGTGTCCGATTAAAACTCCGTAACCACAAGTATTGCGTGAGTGTTAGCAATTGTGAAAGACTAATTGATAGTTGAGTATGTGGACTTGTCATACGTCTCCAACGTATCTATAATTTTTGATTGTTCCATGCTATTATATTATCTCTTTTGGATGTTTATGGGCTTTATTAAACACTTTTATATTATTTTTGGGACTAACCTATTAACCCAGAGCCTAGTGCCAGTTTCTGTTTTTTCCTTGTTTTAGTGTTTCGTAGAAAAGGAATATAAAACGGAGTCCAAAAGGAATGAAACCCTCGGGAGAGTTATTTTTGGAACGGAAGCAATCCAGGAGACTTGGAGTACACGTCAGGGAATCAACGAGGAGAGCATGAGGCAGGGGGGCGCGCCTACCCCCCAGGCGCGCCCTCCACCCTCGTGGGCCCCTTGTGGCTCCCCTAACCGACTTCTTTCGCCTATATATATCCATATACCCTAAAACACCGGGGAACAGAATAGATCGGGAGTTCCGCCGCCGCAAGCCTCTGTAGCCACCAATACCAATCGGGACCCTGTTCCGGCACCCTGCCGGAGGGGGGAACCCTCACCGGTGGCCATCTTCATCATCCCGGCGCTCTCCATGACGAGGAGGGAGTAGTTCACCCTCGGGCTGAGGGTATGTACCAGTAGCTATGTGTTTGATCTCTCTCTCTCTCTCTCGTGTTCTTGAGGTGATACGATCTTGATGTATCGCGAGTTTTGCTATTATAGTTGGATCTTATGATGTTTCTCCCCCTCTACTCTCTTGTAGTGGATTTAGTTTTCCCTTTGAAGTTATCTTATCGGATTGAGTCTTTAAGGATTTGAGAACACTTGATGTATGTCTTGCATGTGCTTATCTGTGGTGACAATGGGATATCACTTGATTCACTTGATGTATCTTTTGGTGATCAACTTGCGGGTTCCGCCCATGAACCTATACATAAGGGTTGGCACACGTTTTCGTCTTGACTCTCCGGTAGATACTTTGGGGCACTCTTTGAAGTACTTTGTGTTGGTTGAATAGATGAGTCTGAGATTGTGTGATGCATATCGTATAATCATACCCACAGATACTTGAGGTGACATTGGAGTATCTAGGTGACATTAGGGTTTTGATTGATTTGTATCTTAAGGTGTTATTCTAGTACGAACTCTATGATAGATCAAACAGAAAGAATAGCTTCGTGTTATTTTACTACGGACTCTTGAATAGATTGATCAGAAAGGATAACTTTGAGGTGGTTCGTACCCTACAATAATCTCTTCGTTTGTTCTCCGCTATTAGTGACCTTGGAGTGACTCTTTGTTGCATGTTGAGGGATAGTTATATGATCCAATTATGTTATTATTGTTGAGAGAACTTGCACTAGTGAAAGTATGAACCCTAGGCCTTGTTTCCTAGCATTGCAATACCGTTTACGCTCACTTTTATCATTATTTACCTTGCTGTTTTTATATTTTCAGATTACAAAAACCTATATCTATCATTCATATTGCACTTGTATCACCATCTCTTCGCCGAACTAGTGCACCTATACAATTTACCATTGTATTGGGCGTGTTGGGGACACAGGAGACTCTTTGTTATTTGGTTGGAGGGTTGTTTGAGAGAGACCATCTTCATCCTACGCCTCCCACGGATTGATAAACCTTAGGTCATCCACTTGAGGGAAATTTGCTACTGTCCTACAAACCTCTGGACTTGGAGTCCCAACAACGTCTACAAGAAGAAGGTTGTGTAGTAGACATGAAGCTCTTTTCTGGCGCCGTTGCCGGGGAGGTGAGTGCTTGAAGGTATATATTTAGATCTTGCAATCGAATCTTTTATTTTCTTGTTTTAGCACTAGTTTAGTTTATAAAATAAAACTACAAAAAAATGGAATTGAGTTTGCCTCATACGCTTCATCTTTTTAATATCTTTCGTGAGAATGATGGAAAGGAAAATTGTGCTCAAGTGCTAGAAAAAGAAGTCTATAAAATGTTTGGCACTAAATCTTTGAATGATGAGCATGATTTCAATGTTGTTAGTATGAACTCTTTGAATATCCATAGTACTAATGATGATTGCACTAGTTATGATGAAAATGTCTCCTATAAACATGTCAATTTTTGCTCCCAATATCCTCCTATTATTTCTTATGATGAATCAGGTAACGAGGAGGAGCCTTCTATTCAACCAATCTCATTAATAAGGAGCTCTAAAAATAGGATTGAACCCACACATGATGTGGTGAAGAAGAAGAAAAGAAAAAGGAAGAGAGGTAAAAAGATATCTCTCCCAAATAATGTTGCTCCTATTATTGTTGTGCCTCATGAAAATGAATCAACAATAATTGTGGAAGATGATGCACTTGACGATGATCTAGTTATGCCTATTGATTGTTGTGATGATTATGATTGGGAAGATAATGATACTTCTTATGATCTTGAAAATCTTTTTGGCACTTGCTTGGAAGAATATGATAATTGCTATACTATTGGTGCTATCCATACTATTAATGATGAGAGTGATTATGCTTATGATATGAAAAGGCCCAAGCTTGGGGATGCTATGTTTGAAGAAGATGATGTTTTTGAGAATATATTTGTTGCAATTAATGTTTGTCCCAAGCTTGGGGATGCTACGTTTAATGAAGATGATATTTTTAGTCTCCCAAGTTTTGATATGCAAATTTATTATGATGATAACATGCCTCCTACTTATGATGATTATATTGATGAAAGTGGGTTTGGAAGAGTGTCAACTTTAGGAAGTAATGATCCCACTATTTTGGAGGATGTTGAATCTTATTATGTTAATTATGAAAGTGGATTTGGAGAGGTCATGACTTTATTTAGTAATTATTCCACTAGCTTGGAAGAGGTTTCAATTGATTATGATGAGAACAAAGTTGCTACTTATGATGATTATTGTGATGACACTTATGCTATAAAAAGTAGTGATGATTATATTTATAAAACTTGTCATGATTATGGTTACCCTTTTTCTGAACATTACTCTTTTAATGTGGAAACAATTTCTAGTATTCGAGTCTCTTATGATACTCCCACTATTCCAAATAAGAAGAAATTTGCTTATGTGGAGAGTAATAAAAATTCTATGCTTGTAAATCATGAAAATAATGCTTTATGTGATGGTTATATTGTTGGATTCATTCATGATGCTACTGAAAATTATTATGAGGGAGGAATATATGCTTGTAGGAATTGCAATAATATCAAGTTTCCTCTCTATGTGCTTAAAGTTTTAAAGTTATGCTCGTTTTGCCTTCCTATGCTAGTTGATTATTGTTCCCATAAGTTGTTTGCTCACAAAATGCCTATGCATAGGAAGTGGGTTAGACTTAAATGTGCTAGTCATATTCTTCATGATGCTCTCTTTATGTTTCAATTCTTATCCTTTATGTGAGCATCATTGAAATCATCATGCCTAGCTAGGGGCGTTAAACGTTAGCGCTTGTTGGGAGGTAGCCCAACTTTATTTTTGTTTCTTGCTTTTTGGTTCTGTTTAGTAATAAATAATCCATCTAGCTTCTGTTTAGATGTGGTTCTGTGTTTTAATTAGTGTTTGTGCCAATTAGAACCTTTGGGAAGACTTGGGTGAAGTCTTTATGATCTTGCTGTAAAAAAACAGAAACTTCAGCGCTCACGAGATTAGCTAAAACTTTTTACTGGAGAGTGCTATTTAGTTGATTCTTTTTGCAGATGATTACTAGACAAATTTCTCAGGTCCACCAATTTATTTCAGAATTTTTGGAGTTACAGAAGTATTCGAATGATACATATTACTACAGACTGTTCTGTTCTTGACAGATTCTGTTTTCTATGTGATGTTTGCTTATTTTGATGAATCTATGAGTAGTATCGGAGGGTATGAACCATAGAGAAGTTGGAATACAGTAGATATTACACCAATATGAATTTAGAATGAGTTCACAACAGTACCTAAGTGGTGATTTATTTTCTTATACTAACGGAGCTTACGAGTTTTCTGTTGAGTTTTGTGTTGTGAAGTTTTCAAGTTTTGGGTAAAGATTCGATGGACTATGGAATAAGGAGTGGCAAGAGCCTAAGCTTGGGGATTCCCAAGGCACCCCAAGGTAATATTCAAGGATAACCAAGATTCTAAGCTTGGGGATGCCCCGGAAGGCATCCCCTCTTTCGTCTTCGTTCATCGGTAACTTTACTTGGAGCTATATTTTTATTCACCACATGATATGTGTTTTGCTTGGAGCGTCATCTTGTTTTCTTTTGTTTTGCTTGCTGTTTGAATAAAATACCAAGATCTGAAATTTTTAAATGGGAGAGTCTTCACATAGTTACATAATTATTCGACTACTCATTGATCTTCACTTATATCTTTTGGAGTAGTTTGTCGTTTGCTCTAGTGCTTAACTTATATCCTTTTAGAGCACGACAGTGGCTTTATTTTGAAGAAATAGATGAACTCTCATGCTTCACTTATATTATTTTGAGAGTCCTAAACAGCATGGTAATTTGCTTCGGTTATGAAATTAGTCCTAATATGATCAGCATCCAAGAGGGATATAATAAAAACTTTCATATAAAGCGCATTGAATACTATGAGAAGTTTGATTCCTTATGATTGTTTTGAGATATGAAGATGGTGATATTAGAGTCATGCTAGTTGAGTAGTTGTGAATTTGAGAGATACTTGTGTTAAAATTTGTGATTCCCATAGCATGCACGTATGGTGAACCGTTATGTGATGAAGTCGGAGCATGATTTATTTATTGATTGTCCTCCTTATGAGTGGCGGTCGGGGACGAGCGATGGTATTTTGCTACCAATCTATCCCCCTAGGAGAATGTGCGTAGTACTTTGTTTCGATAACTAATAGATTTTTGCAATAAGTATGTGAGTTCTTTATGACTAATGTTGTGTCCATGGATTATACACACTCTCACCCTTCCACCATTGCTAGTCTCTCTAAATACCGTGCACCTTTCGCCGGTATCATACACCCACCATATACCTTCCTCAAAACAGCCACCATACCTACATATTATGGCATTTCCATAGCCATTCCGAGATATATTGCCATGCAACTTACCACCGTTCCATTTGCTATGACACGCTTCATCATTGTCATATTGCTTTGCATGATCATGTAGTTGACATCGTATTTGTGGCAAAGCCACCGTTCATAATTCTTTCATACATGTCACTCTTGATTCATTGCACATCCCGGTACACCACCGGAGGCATTCATATAGAGTCATATTTCGTTCTAAGTATCGAGTTGTAATTCTTGAGTTGTAAGTAAATAAAAGTGTGATGATCATCACTATTAGAGCATTGTCCCAGTGAGGAAAGGATGATGGAGACTATGATTCCCCCACAAGTCGGGATGAGACTCCGGACAAAAAAAAAGAGGCCTAAAAAAAGAGAAAAGGCCCAAATAAAAAAATAAAAAAATGAGAGAAAAAGAGAGAAGGGACAATGCTACTATCCTTTTACCACACTTGTGCTTCAAAGTAGCACCATGATCTTCATGATAGAGAGTCTCCTATGTTGTCACTTTCATATACTAGTGGGAATCTTTCATTATAGAACTTGGCTTGTATATTCCAATGATGGGCTTCCTCAAAATGCCCTAGGTCTTCATGAGCAAGCGAGTTGGATGCACACCCACTTAGTTTCTTTTGTTGAGCTTTCATACACTTATAGCTCTAGTGCATCCGTTGCATGGCAATCCCTACTCTCTCACATTGATATCTATTGATGGGCATCTCCATAGCCCGTTCATACGCCTAGTTGATGTGAGACTATCTTCTCCTTTTTGTCTTCTCCACAACCACCATTCTATTCCACCTATAGTGCTATGTCCATGGCTCACGCTCATGTATTGCGTAAAGATTGAAAAAGTTTGAGAACATCAAAAGTATGAAACAATTGCTTGGCTTGTCATTGGGGTTGTGCATGATTTAAATATTTTGTGTGATGAAGATAGAGCATAGCCAGACTATATGATTTTGTAGGGATAGCTTGCTTTGGCCATGTTATTTTGAGAAGACATGATTGCTTTGTTAGTATGCTTGAAGTATTATTGTTTTCATGTCAATATTAAACTTTTGTTTTGAATCTTATGGATCTGAATATTCTTGCCACAATAAAGAAGATTACATTGATAAATATGTTAGGTAGCATTCCACATCAAAAATTCTGTTTTTATCATTTACCTACTCGAGGACGAGCAGGAATTAAGCTTGGGGATGCTGATACGTCTCCAACGTATCTATAATTTTTTATTATTCCATGCTATTATATTATCTGTTCTGGATGTTTATGGGCTTTATTAAACACTTTTATATTATTCTTGGGACTAACCTATTAACCCAGAGCCCAGTGCCAGTTTCTGTTTTTTCCTTGTTTCAGTGTTTCACAGAAAAGGAATATCAAACGGAGTCCAAACGGAATGAAACCTTCGGGAGAGTTATTTTTGGAACGGAAGCAATCCAGGAGACTTGGAGTACACGTCAGGGAATCAACGAGGAGAGCACGAGGCAGGGGGCGCGCCTACCCCCCCCCCCGGCGCGCCCTCCACCCTCGTGGCTCCCCTGACCGACTTCTTTCGCCTATATATATCCATATACCCTAAAAACATCGGGGAACAGAACAGATCGGGAGTTCCGCCGCCGCAAGCCTATGTAGCCACCAAAAACCAATCGGGACCCTGTTCCGGCACCCTGCCGGAGGGGGGAACCCTCACCGGTGGCCATCTTCATCATCCCGACGCTCTCCATGACGAGGAGGAAGTAGTTCACCCTCGGGGCTGAGGGTATGTACCAGTAGCTATGTTTTTTATCTCTCTCTCTTGTGTTCTTGAGGTGATACGATCTTGATGTATCGCGAGCTTTGCTATTATAGTTGGATCTTATGATGTTTCTCCCCCTCTACTCTCTTTTAATGGATTGAGTTTTCCCTTTGAAGTTATCTTATCGGATTGAGTCTTTAAGGATTTGAGAACACTTGATGTATGTCCTGCATGTGCTTATCTTTGGTGACAATGGGATATCACTTGATTCACTTGATGTACGTTTTGGTGATCAACTTGCGGGTTTCGCCCATGAACCTATGCATAAGGGTTGGCACACGTTTTCGTCTTGACTCTCCGGTAGACACTTTGGGGCACTCTTTGAAGTACTTTGTGTTGGTTGAATAGATGAATCTGAGATTGTGTGATGCATATCGTATAATCATACCCACGGATACTTGAGGTGACATTGGAGTATCTAGGTGACATTAGGGTTTTCATTGATTTGTATCTTAAGGTGTTATTCTAGTACGAACTCTATGATAGATCGAACGCAAAGAATAGCTTCGTGTTATTTTACTACGGACTCTTGAATAGATTGATCTGAAAGGATAACTTTGAGGTGGTTCGTACCCTACAATAATCTCTTCGTTTGTTCTCCGCTATTAGTGACTTTGGAGTGACTCTTTATTGCGTGTTGAGGGATAGTTATATGATCCAATCACTACAAAAAAAGACACATCTGTGACATTTTGGGCCGCACGAAAATCTTTTCTGTCATACTTATGACACTTCTATGACAATAATTTTGATAAAACACGGTATAATCATAGATGTGGTGGGGTCCTACTTCTATGACAAAAAATCATGACAGAAAATGGGTTTTTCATCCTGGGCGGGCCGGAGACGCAGCTGCATGACATTCTTTGGGCCGTCCATGACGGAAAAAACCATGGTAGAAGCGAGGGCGCGGAAAATATCGGGGAGTCCCCGGTTACGGTGGGTGGTCGGTGGCCGAGCGATGCGCGTTTCTATCGTACGTACGCGCGTGTTTGCGAGGCGTTGGGCTCTAACTGAACCCGAGCGAGGCGTTGGGCTCTAACTGAACCTCAGCGATGGCACTGCAGGCTACGCGTTACTGAACCCGAGCGATCGACCGATGGCTGTTAACTGAACCCGAGCGAGCGATTCCTTCGCTACTGCTGCTAACTGAAGCCAATCAATTCTGCCTCTGGATGAACAAGGAGCGTTACTGGGGGGTTTGGATGAACAGTTCCCGGTGGGGGTGGATCAACAAGACCCTGTGGCGTTGCCTCTGGATGAATAGTGAGTGTTGCTGGGGGGTTTGGATGTACAGTTCCCGGTGGGGGTGGATGAACAGGACCCCGATCGTTCGAGCCGGTTGGGGCTGGATGAACAGGACCTCGTGGAGGGCAGGATGAACAGGACCACCCCGTGGAGGGCAGGATGAATAGTAGACGGTGGAGGGCTGGATGAACAGTAGCCCGTGGAGGGGTGGTTGAACAGGAGCCCGTGGAGAGGGCCGGTTGAACAGTAGCCGATGGAGTAGTGCGCGGTGGAGGCTAGATGAACAGGAGCCCGTGGATGAACAGTCGCAGGTGGAGGCTGGAGGAGGTCGACGGTGGATGAACAATAGCCCATGGAGGCTGGAGGGCTCGACGGTGGAGATGAACAGTATCCCGTGGAGTCCCGTTTTGCGGTACGCCACACCCCTCCCAATGAACAGGACACCCGTTTTGACCGTAGCGCTCCAACACAAGTCTGTTTCCTCTGTTTTGCGGTACGCCATACCCCTCCCGATCAATAGGACCCCCGTTTTGACCGTAGGAGGTCCGTTTCCTCCGTTTTGCGGTACGCCAGACCCCTCCCGATGAACAGGATCCCGTTTCGAACGTGGCCGGTCGAACACAAGGCCGTTTCCTCCGTTCTGCGTACGCCAGGCCTTGTTTCCATCGGCTGTTCCGTCCAAGCCCTCCCGATGAACACGGCGACGCGTTCCGTTCCGACCCAGCTGGTTGGCTCCCCATGAACACGACGACGACGTTGTTTCTCCGTTCTGACCCAGCCATGTACACAAGCCCTGGCCGTACGTATGCGCGAGTAGGCGTTCGAGACCCTGCCCGTATGTACGTACGTGGTCGTATTTTCTTTCTTGCACACTGGCCGCTGTATGTACGTGTACATGCTACGTGCGCGCCTCTACTACGACACGTGCACGCCTCCACATCGACCAGTATGTACGTACACGTTCACGACCAGAATGACAACGCTACGTACGCTTCGACCAGGTGGGTCCCGACTGTCAGGCACTTCCTTGCCTGCGAAGATGTAGCTGGTGGGTCCCAGCAGTCAGGGGGGCGAATCGTTTTTTTTCCCGGACGCACTTCCTTGCGTGCGAAGATGTAGCTGGTGGGTCCCAGCAGTCAGGGGGAAACGTTTTTTTTGCAAAATACGGTGGCCCGTCCGGTGGGTCCCCCCTGTCAGGTGGAGGAATAATTATTTTGCGCGTAATAAGGAGGCACTTCCTTGCTGCGGTCGTGGACCCAGCTGTCAGCCTCTCCACGTACAGTGCACGTCCGATGGAAGCCGTTCCTTGACCACGTTGACCACTCCGCGCCGAGAGCACCAGGGCGGTGGACGACGGTGAGTCCTAGGAAGGGGACGACGCGGAGCCGGGGAAGACGCGGCAGTGGAAGCTCGCGCGGAGAGGAGTACGAGGGTTCACTGGTTCGGCTGCCGTCGCCGCAGGGCCTGGCCAGCGGTGGGAATAGTAGTGGGCGGTGAGGCTGGCGCGGCAACACAGCCGGCCACGGGAGGCAGGAGCATGCGGCACGACCGGTGCTGCTTTGGGCGGCTGGAGCAAGAAGACCAGAGGTTGAAGAAGCACTACGGCCGTTGGATGGACATCGTACGGTCACTGGAGCTAGAATCGTTCATATTGACTAAGTTGACAAAGCACTCCGTCCCCGTCAACTTAGTAGGCCCACAAATCAGCCTCCCACCAAGGTGGCTCCCAACCAGCAGGGGGATTCTTCATTTTTTTGTGCGTAATAAGGAGGCACTTCCGGTGGGTCCGAGCTGACAGCGGGGGGAACATTTTTTCACGCAATACGATGGCCCGTCCGGTGGGTCCCAACAGTCAGGGGGGAAACGTTTTTTTTCACGAAATACGGTGGCCCGTCCGGTGGGTCCCTGCTGTCAGGTGGAGGAATCATTATTTTCCGCATAATAAGGAGGCACTTCCTTGCTGCCGTCGTGGACCCAGCTGTCAGCCTCTCCACGTACAGTCCACGTCCGATGGAAGCCGTTCCTTGACCACGTTGACCACGCCGCACCGAGAGCACCAGGGCGGTGGACGACGGCGAGGCCTAGGAAGGGGACGACACGGAGCCCGGGAAGACGCGGCAGTGGAAGCCCGCGCGGAGAGGAGTACGAGGGTTCACTGGTTCGGCTGCGGTGTGAGGCTGCCGTCGCCGCAGGGCCTGGCCAGCGGTGGGAATAGTAGGGGCGGTGAGGCCTCCGTGGCAGCACAGCCTGCCACGGGAGGTAGGAGCATGCGGCACGACCGGCGCTGCTTTGGGCGGCTGGAGCAAGAAGACCAGAGGTTGAAGAAGCACTAAGGCCGTTGGATGGACATTGTACGGTCACTGGAGCTAGAATCGTTCATATTGACTAAGTTGTCAAAGCCCTCCGTCCCCGTCAACTTAGTAGGCCCACAAGTCAGCCTCCCACTGTGGTGGGTCCCAGCTGGCAGGGGGTATTCATTTTTTGTGCGCAATAAGGAGGCACTTCCTTGCGTGCGAAGATATAGTTGGTGGGTCAGACCTGTCAGCGGAGGGAACGTTTTTTCGTGAAATACAGAGGCCCTTCCGGCGGGTCCCAGATGTCAGGTGGAGGAATCATTATTTTGCGCGTAATAAGGAGGCATTTCCTTGTGTGCGGCCGTGGACCCAGCTGTCAGCCTCTCCACATACAGTCCACTTCCGATGGATGTCGTTCGTTGACCACGTTGACCACGCCGCGGCGAGAGTACCAGGGCGATGGACGACGGCGAGGCCTATGAAGGGAACGACACGGAGCCGGGGAAGACACGATAGTGGCTGCCCACACGGTGGAGAGTACGAGGGTTGACTGGTTCGGCTGCCATCGCCGGAAAATAACAGGAGGTATGGGTGAGTACAGGGATAGACAGGCCAGGGATGCGAGTATATGATGGGGCCGTGAGGCCTGCCCGGCAGCACAGCCGGCCACGGGAGGCGGGAGCAGGCGGTTCCGACGGTGCTGGTTTGGGCGGCTGGGGTAGGAAGATCAGAGATTGAAGAAGCACGATTGTCGTTAGATTGACATCTAACGGTCTGACGCTGGTAGAGTCGATTGTTGACTAAGTTACTTTTTTGATAAACCTTGTGTAGGAATGAACTTAGTAGGCCCACAAGTCAGCCTCCAAATCTGTGGCAGACAACATAGATCCCATTTGCTATTTTTTAATAATTTGCAGCCCATTTGCTAATTCTTAAGTAATTTATTGCAGCCCATTTTCTGCCTAGGACCACGGTCAAAAAGTTCAATCTTATTTTGCATATTTCGGTGGAGTCTGAACTTTTGTAATCCCGAAATGACAAAAAAAATTTAAGAACTTATTGATTTGCCAAAAAAATCATTTTGTTTTTGTAAGAAAATAAGACATGGGACAATTGAGTTGGTTTAAGGGAAAACCAGTGGTAAAAAAAATCAGCGCTGGGAGGGAAAACAACAACAAAAATAAGGATGTAAATATGAAAAGTTGAAGTTTATGTATTTTCAATATAATGATACGTGTGTATGAACTAGTAAAACTATAGGTAGAGATTAGAAAACGGATGTAGGACATGTGTTTCAAGAGGAAAATAGAAATGGGTTGTGTGTTTGATTCAGTAAAAAAAAGTGCCTGCGGATGTTGTAAGACAAAATATAACTAACGCTGGCGGGCCAGAGGCCAGTAGATACCTGCTGGATCTTTGTGCCCCATTGTCGTCATGGGCTGGGCCTGTTAAAAACAAAACCAAGCTTGGGCAGTCTACAGCCCAGTTGAAACTTGCTCGACCTGAAAAAAGAATATACGTGCTCAATAAACAAGAGAATTTTGTAAGTACAGACTGATAACTGGGATGCAGCAGGGATATTGTTTTTTCATCGTGATAATAAGAGCATGCACTTGTTTCGAAAAATTTGGAGAACTGGGAATTCGAACGGCAGGTGCTTATGCTACCCATCAAATAAAAATCAGGTGCCTGAAATTCCTTTCGAAACAAATGAATCAGCTTTATATCCACGTCGACCCTCAGCATGATGGTTGGAAGCAAATGCCAAGTTCATACCAAAAGATCGTTAACAACAATACCAACTTGCGGACGACAAGGTAGTACAAGTACCAATACCAAACTAACTTATAATCTTTTTACTCCTGGCCCTAGTGTTCGTCTGGTAGAAAATCTTGCAGAGGACCAGCTCCCGCTCCTTATCTTGCTCCAGGTCCCCGAGGTGGTACTGGTGCATCACCCAGTTGGTCCTCTGCTGGTCGAAGTTCTTGTTGGTGTGCAGCACCAGAACCTTTTTCCTGCCCGTCTGCCGGCCGTTGACCATCACCGGCAAGGTATTGCCGGTGTTGTGCCACATCGCGTGCATGCCGCACTCCTATTGTATCTTGCGACGCGTCCACGTGCCCCTTTTGAACGCCCTGGAATTGCGCTGGAAGAAATGCTTGCTTAGGCCACTCAGTGCGATACCTGCAGTATTGTCGAATACAGGTTTTAGTGTACGTAGTTGGCATTTTCATAACATCTTTGGCATGTTGCAGTCACTTGTTTCACTTTTTTATTAACTGTCAAATTGTAATTGCTTCACCAAGTCTGCGTCTAAAAAGAAAAATAGAGCTATAAACAAAGGAATATGTTTGTGCAAGTAGACAGCCGATCGGTATCTTACCTGGAAATTTCTCAGGATGGGTGTAGCATATGCCGTGCTCGCTGTCGATGGTTGGTATGAACAAATCGATGAGAGGGTGAGATCTCGCGCTGTCAGCACTCACTTTGGCCTCAAGGTGCTCAATCAGCTCCTGATCCATGGGACCGAACTTGACGCCAGCCGGCAGCACCGGCCAATCCTTCTTCGACTTGCATGGGTTAATTCCAGTTATATGGTACTCAATGTATGATCAATCGACTGTTTTACGTGAATGATGAAAGATTTTGACAGATAAGTGGTACTCCAAATCTGAAGTCCAGAATACCCGAACACGCTGCCGGGATTCTTGTGTCACCTCACGCGCAGCGTGTTGTCACATCAATTCAATGTGTGGACATGATGAATAATTTGACCGACGTATACTAGTACTGCTATTGTACTACTTACTAGTCGTATTTAGTGTCACATTTTAACCATAGGTTTAACTAACAAGTACGCACTTGAAGCCTATATATAGCATCTCCATCATCATTATCAGTACATCCTGCGCAGGTGAGTTCGGATGCACTTGATCCCAGAAAGGTATCTATCCTTCAAACCAGAGGAGTGCTTCAAACTAACAACAGTCCAACAAAAAAGGGTCGTGCTACAGCAGCAGAATACATGGCTCAGTATACATATCAGTATGAATCAAGTTGTGCATATTAACTGTTGGCATGAACCACATCGCCGCATGTCGGGTTTGCAAAAGCCATCCATCGCATGGAAGCTTGATGCCTTTCACACACTGAAGATTATCTCGCAACAAGCTGTGTCGACGAATATCTGGGTATGGTGACTCTGTTGGAAATATGCCCTAGAGGCAATAATAAAATGGTTATTATTGTATTTCCTTGTTCATGATAATTGTCTGTTGTTCATGCTATAATTGTATTAACTGGAAACCGTAATACATGTGTGAATACATAGACCACAACATGTCCCTACTAAGCCTCTAGTTGACTAGCTCGTTGATCAATAGATGGTTATGGTTTCCGGACCATGGACATTGGATGTCATTGATAACGGGATCACATCATTAGGAGAATGATGTGATGGACAAGACCCAATCCTAAGCATAGCACAAGATCGTGTAGTTCGTTTGCTAGAGCTTTTCTAATGTCAAGTATCATTTCCTTAGACCATGAGATTGTGCAACTCCCGGATACCGTAGGAATGCTTTGGGTGTACCAAACGTCACAACGTAACTAGGTGGCTATAAAGGTGCACTACAGGTATCTCCGAAAGTGTCTGTTGGGTTGGCACGAATCGAGACTGGGATTTGTCACTCCTTATGACGGAGAGGTATCTTTGGGCCCACTCGGTAATGCATCATCATAATGAGCTCAATGTGACTAAGGAGTTAGCCACGGGATCATGCGTTACAGTATGAGTAAAGTGACTTGCCGGTAATGAGATTGAACAAGGTATTGGGATACCGACGATCGAATCTCGGGCAAGTAACGTAACGATTGACAAAGGGAATTGTATACGGGATTGATTGAATCCTTGACATCGTGGTTCATCCGATGAGATCATCATGGAACATGTGGGAGCCAACATGGATATCCAGATCCCGCTGTTGGTTATTGATCGGAGAGTCGTCTCGGTCATGTCTGCATGTCTCCCGAACCCGTAGGGTCTACACACTTAAGGTTCGGTGACGCTAGAGTTGTAGAGATATTAGTATGCGGTTAACCTAAAGTTGTTCGGAGTCCCGGATGAGATCCCGGACATCACGAGGAGTTCCGGAATGGTCCGGAGGTAAAGATTTATATATGGGAAGTCCTATTTTGGCCACCGGAAAATGTTTGGGATTTTTCGGTATTGTACCGGGAAGGTTCTAGAAGGTTCCGAAGTGGGGCCCACCTGCATGGGGGGACCCACATGAACGTGGGTAGTGGGGGCAAGGCCCCACACCCCTGGTCAAGGCGCACCAAGATCCCAGCTTAGAAGGAATAAGATCATATCCCGAAGGGATAAGATCAAGATCCCTAAAAAGGGGGGATAACAATCGGTGGGGAAGGGAAATGATGGGATTTCTTTTCCCCACCTTTGCCAACGCCCCAATGGACTTGTAGGGAAAGAAACCAGCCCCCTCCACCCCTATATATAGTGGGGAGGCGCATGGGAGCAGCACCCCAAGCCCTGGCGCCTCCCTCTCCCTCCCGTGACACATCTCCCTCCTCCCGCAGCGCTTGGCGAAGCCCTGTTGGAATCCCGCTACTTCCACCACCACGCCGTCGTGCTGCTGGATCTCTATCAACCTCTCCTCCCCCCTTGCTGGATCAAGAAGGAGGAGACGTTGCTGCTATGTACGTGTGTTGAACGCGGAGGTGCCGTCCGTTCGGCGCTAGGATCATCGGTGATTTGGATCACGACGAGTACGACTCCATCAACCCCGTTCTCTTGAACGCTTCCGCTCGTGATCTACAAGGGTATGTAGATGCACTCCTCTCTCTGGTTGCTAGATGACTTCATAGATTGATCTTGGTGATGCGTAGAAAATTTTGAATTTCTGCTACGTTCCCCAACAATGGCATCATGAGCCAGGTTTATGCATAGATTCTATGCACGAGTAGAACACAAAGTAGTTGTGGGCGACGATTTGTTCAATTTGCTTACCGTTACTAGTCCTATCTTTATTCGGCGGCATTGTGGGATGAAGCGACCCGGACCGACCTTACACGTACTCTTACGTGAGACAGGTTCCACCGACTGACATGCACTTGATGCATAAGGTGGCTAGCGGGTGTCTTTCTCTCCCACTTTAGTCGGATCGGATTCGATGAAAAGGGTCCTTGTGAAGGGTAAATAGCAATTGGCATATCACCGTTGTGGCTTTCGCGTAGGTAAGAAACGTTCTTGCTAGAAACCCATAGCAGCCACGTAAAACATGCAACAACAATTAGAGGACGTCTAACTTGTTTTTGCAGGGTATGCTATGTGATGTGATATGGCCAAAAGGATGTGATGAATGATATATGTGATGTATGAGATTGATCATGTTCTTGTAATAGGAATCACGACTTGCATGTTGATGAGTATGACAACTGGCAGGAGCCATAGGAGTTGTCTTAATTTATTGTATGACCTGTGTGTCAATGAAAAACGCCATGTAATTACTTTACTTTATTGCTAACCGTTAGCCATAGTAGTAGAAGTAATAGTTGGCGAGACAACTTCATGAAGACACGATGATGGAGATCATGGTGTCATGCCGGTGACGAAGGTGATCATGCCGCGCCTCGAAGATGGAGATCAAAAGGCGCAAGATGATATTGGCCATATCATGTCACTTTATGATTTGCATGTGATGTTTGTCATGTTTACATCTTATTTGCTTAGAACGACTGTAGCATAAATAAGATGATCCCTCACTAAAATTTAAAGAGATGTGTTCCCCCTAACTGTGCACCGTTGCGAAGGTTCGTTGTTTCGAAGCACCACGTGATGATCGGGTGTGATAGATTCTAACGTTCGCATACAACGGGTGTTGACGAGCCTAGCATGTACAGACATGGCCTCGGAACACAAGAGACCGAAAGGTCGAACATGAGTCGTATAGTAGATACGATCAACATGGAGATGTTCACCGATGATGACTAGTCCGTCTCACGTGATGATCGGACACGGCCTAGTCGATTCGGATCATGTATCACTTAGATGACTAGAGCGATGTCTATCTAAGTGGGAGTTCATTAAATAATCAGATGAACTTAATTATCATGAACATAGTCAAAAGGTCTTTGCAAATAATGTCGTAGCTTACGCTTTAGTTCTACTAAGATATGTTCCTAGAGAAAATTTGGTTGAAAGTTGATAGTAGCAATTATGCGGACTGGGTCCGTAAACTGAGGATTGTCCTCATTGCTGCACAGAAGGCTTATGTCCTTAATGCACCGCTCGGTGTGCTGAACCTCGAGCGTCGTCTGTAGATGTTACGAAACATCTGACATACACGTTTTGATGACTACGTGATAGTTCAGTGTGTGATGCTAACGGTTTAAAATTGTGGCACCAAAGATGGTTTTGAAACGTCGCAGAACATATGAGATGTTCCAAAGACTAAAATTGGGATTTCAGACTAATGCCCACGTCAAGAGGTATGAGACCTCTGACAAGTTTCTTAAGCCTGCAAACTAAGGGATAAAAGCTCAATCGTTGAGCATGTGCTCAGATTGTCTGAGTACTACAATCACTTGAATTGAGTGGGAGTTAATCTTCCAGATGAGATAGTGATGGTTCTCCATAGTCACTGCCACCAAGCTATTAGAGCTTCGTGATGAACTATAACATATCAAGGATAGACATGATGATCCTTGAGCAACTCGCGATGTTTGACACCGCGAAAGTAGAAATCAAGAAGGACCATCAATTGTTGATGGTTAGTAAAACCACTAGTTTCTAGAAGGGCAAGGGCAAGAAGGGATACTTCATGAAATGGCAAATCAGTTGCTGCTCTAGTGAAGAAACCCAAGGTTGAACCCAAACCCGAGACTAAGTGCTTCTGAAATGAGGGGAACGGTCACTGAAGCAGAACTACCCTAGATACTTCGTAGATGAGAAGGCTGGCAAGGTCGACAGAAGTATATTGGATATACATTATATTAATGTGTACTTTACTAGTACTCCTAGTAGCCCCAGGGTATTAGATACCGGTTCGGTTGCTAAGTGTTAGTAACTCGAAATAAAAGCTGCGGAATAAACGGAGACTAGCTAAAGGTGAGATGACGATATGTGTTGGAAGTGTTTCCAAGGTTGATGTGATCAAGCATCGCATGCTCCCTCTACCATCGAGATTGGGGTTAAACCTGAATAATAATTATTTGGTGTTTGCGTTGAGCATAGACATGATTGGATTATGTTTATCGCAATACGGTCATTCATTAAAGGAGAATAGTGGTTACTCTGTCTATTTGAATAATACCTTCAATGGTCTTGCACCTGAAATGAATGGTTTATTGAATCTCGATCGTAGTGATACACATGTTCATGCCAAAAGATATAAGATAGTAATGATAGTACCACATACTTGTGGCACTGCCACTTGGGTCATATTGGTATAAAACGCATGAAGAAGCTCCATGTTGATGGATCTTTGGACTCACTCGTTTTTGAAAAGATTGAGACATGCGAACCATGTCTATTAGTATATATGCATGAAGAAAGTCCATACAGATGGATCATTTGGACTCACTTGATTTTGAATCACTTGAGACATGCAAATCATACCACATGGGCAAGATGACTGAAAGGCCTCGTTTTCAGTAAGATGGAACAAGAGAGCAACATGTTGGAAGTAATACATTTGATGTGTGCAGTCCAATGTGTGCTGAGGCACGCAGTGGATATCGTTATGTTCTTACTTCACAGATGATTTGAGTAGATGCTGAGAATATTTACTTGATGAAACACAAGTCTGAATTATTGAAAGGTTCAAGTAATTTCAGAGTGAAGTTGAAGATCGTCGTGACAAGAGGATAAAATGTCTGTGATATGATCATAGAGATGAATATCTGAGTTACGAGTTTGGCACACAATTAAGAAATTGTGGAAATTGTTTCACAACTAATACCGCCTGGAACACCATATTGTGATGATGTGTCCGAACATCATAACTGCACCCTATTGGATATGGTGCATACCATGATGTCTCTTATCGAATTACAACTATCGTTTATGGGTTAGACATTAGAGACAACCGCATTCACTTTAAATAGGGCACCACGCAATTCCGTTGAGACGACACCGTATGAACTATGGTTTAGAGAAACCTAAGCTGTCGTTTCTTAAAAGTTTGGGGCTGCGACGCTTATGTGAAAAAGTTTCAGGCTGATAAGCTCGAACCCAAAGCGGATAAATGCATCTTCATAGAATACCCAAAACAGTTGGGTATACCTCCTATTTCAGATCTGGAAGCAAAAGTGATTGTTTCTAGAAACGGGTCCTTTCTCGAGGAAAAGTTTCTCTCGAAAGAATTGAGTGGGAGGATGGTGGAGACTTGATGAGGCCATTGAACCGTCACTTCAACTAATGTGTAGCAGGGCACAGGAAGTTGTTCCTGTGGCACCTACACCAATTGAAGTGGAAGCTTATGATAGCGATCATGAAACTTCAGATCAAGTCACTACCAAACCTCATAGGACGACAAGGATGCATACTACTTCAGAGTGGTACGTCATCCTGTCTTGGAAGTCATGTTGCTAGACAACAATGAACCTACGAGCTATGGAGAAGCGATGGTGGGCCCGGATTCCGACGAATGGCTCGAGGCCATAAAATCCGAGAGGATCCATGTATGAAAACAAAGTATAGACTTTGAAAGAACTACTTGATGGTCATAAGGCTGTTGGGTATAGATGGATTTTAAAGGGAAAACAGACAATGATGGTAAGTGTCACCATTAAGAAAGCTCGACTTGTCGTTAAGATGTTTTCCGGCAAGTTCAAGGAGTTGACTGCGATGAGACTTTCTCACTCATAGCGATGCTAAGAGTCTATTAGAATTATATTAGCAGTTACTGCATTATTTATGAAATCTTGCAGATAGGATGTCAAAACATTGTTTCCTCGACGATTTTCTTGAGGAAAGGTTGTATGTGAAACAACCAGAAGGTTTTGTCAATTCTGAAAGATGCTAACAAGTATGCAAAGCTCCAGCAATCCTTCTAAGGATTGGAGTAAGCATCTCGGAGTTGGAATGAACGCTTTGATGAGATGATCAAAGATTTTGGGTTTATACAAAGTTCATGAGAAACTTGTATTTCCAAAGAAGTGAGTGGGAGCACTATAGAATTTTTGATGAGTATATGTTGTTAACATATTGTTGATCAGAAATGATGTAGAATTTCTGGAAAGCATCCAGGGTTATTTGAAAAGTGTTTTTAATGGAAAACCTGGATTAAGCTACTTGAACATTGAGCATCAAGATCTATAAGGATAGATCAAAAACGCTTAATAGTACTTTCAAATGAATACATACCGTGACAAGATTTTGAAGGAGTTCAAAATAGATCAGCAAAGAAGGAGTTCTTGGCTGTGTTACAAGGTGTGAGTATTGAGTAAGACTCAAGACCTGACCACGGCAGAAGAAAGAGAAAGGACGAAGGTCGTCCCCTATGCTTTAGACGTAGGCTCTACAATATGCTATGCTGTGTACCGCACCTGAAGTGTGCCTTGCCATGAGTTAGTCAAGGGGTACAATAGTGATCCAGGAAGGGATCACATGACAGCGGTCGAACTTATCCTTAGTATCTAGTGGACTAAGGAATTTTCTCGATTATGGAGGTGGAAAGGGGTTCGTCGTAAAGGGTTACGTCGATGCAAACTTTGACACTAATCCGGATGACTCTGAGTAGTGAACCGGATTCGTATAGTAGAGCAGTTATTTGGAATAGCTCCAAGTAGCGCGTGGTAGCTGCATCTACAAGATGACATAGAGATTTGTAAAGCACACACGGATCTGAATGTTGCAGACCCGTTGACTAAAACCTCTCTCGTAAGCATAACATGATCAAACCCTAGAACTCATTGAGTGTTAATCACATGGTGATGTGAACTAGATTATTGACTCTAGTAAACTCTTGGGTATTAGTCACATGGCGATGTGAACTTTGAGTGTTAATCACATGGTGATGTGAACTAGATTATTGACTCTAGTGCAAGTGGGAGACTGTTGGAAATATGCCCTAGAGGCAATAATAAAATGGTTATTATTGTATTTCCTTGTTCATGATAATTGTCTGTTGTTCATGCTATAATTGTATTAACTGGAAACCGTAATACATGTGTGAATACATAGACCACAACATGTCCCTAGTAAGCCTCTAGTTGACTAGCTCGTTGATCAATAGATGGTTATGGTTTCCTGACCATGGACATTGGATGTCATTGATAACGGGATCACATCATTAGGAGAATGATGTGATGGACAAGACCCAATCCTAAGCATAGCACAAGATCGTGTAGTTCGTTTGCTAGAGCTTTTCTAATGTCAAGTATCATTTCCTTAGACCATGAGATTGTGCAACTCCCGGATACCGTAGGAATGCTTTGGGTGTACCAAACGTCACAACGTAACTGGGTGGCTATAAAGGTGCACTACAGGTATCTCCGAAAGTGTCTGTTGGGTTGGCACGAATCGAGACTGGGATTTGTCACTCCGTATGACGGAGAGGTATCTCTGGGCCCACTCGGTAATGCATCATCATAATGAGCTCAATGTGACTAAGGAGTTAGCCACGGGATCATGCGTTACGGTACGAGTAAAGTGACTTGCCGGTAACGAGATTGAACAAGGTATTGGGATACCGACGATCGAATCTCGGGCAAGTAACGTACCGATTGACAAAGGGAATTGTATACGGGATTGATTGAATCCTCGACATCGTGGTTCATCCGATGAGATCATCGTGGAACATGTGGGAGCCAACATGGGTATCCAGATCCCGCTGTTGGTTATTGACCGGAGAGTCGTCTCGGTCATGTCTGCATGTCTCCCGAACCCGTAGGGTCTACACACTTAAGGTTCGGTGACGCTAGAGTTGTAGAGATATTAGTATGCGGTTAACCGAAAGTTGTTCGGAGTCCCGGATGAGATCCCGGACGTCACGAGGAGTTCCGGAATGGTCCGGAGGTAAAGATTTATATATGGGAAGTCCTATTTTGGCCACCGGAAAATGTTCGGGATTTTTCGGTATTGTACCGGGAAGGTTCTAGAAGGTTCCGAAGTGGGGCCCACCTGCATGGGGGGACCCACATGAACGTGGGTAGTGGGGCAAGGCCCCACACCCCTGGTCAAGGCGCACCAAGATCCCACCTTAGAAGGAATAAGATCATATCCCGAAGGGATAAGATCAAGATCCCTAAAAAGGGGGGATAACAATCGGTGGGGAAGGGAAATGATGGGATTTCTTTCCCCACCTTTGCCAACGCCCCAATGGACTTGGAGGGCAAGAAACCAGCCCCCTCCACCCCTATATATAGTGGGGAGGCGCATGGGAGCAGCACCCCAAGCCCTGGCGCCTCCCTCCCTCCCGTGACACCTTCTCCTCCCCGCTTGCGCTTGGCGAAGCCCTGCCGGGATCCCGCTACTTCCACCACCACGCCGTCGTGCTGCTGGATCTCCATCAACCTCTCCTCCCCCCTTGCTGGATCAAGAAGGAGGAGACGTCCCTGCTCCGTACGTGTGTTGAACGCGGAGGTGCCGTCCGTTCGGCGCTAGGATCATCGGTGATTTGGATCACGACGAGTACGACTCCATCAACCCCGTTCTCTTGAACGCTTCCACTCGCGATCTACAAGGGTATGTAGATGCACTCCTCTCTCTCATTGCTAGATGACTCCATAGATTGATCTTGGTGATGCGTAGAAAATTTTGAATTTCTGCTACGTTCCCCAACAGATTCATGAAACCCATTGTATGATGTGTAAACACAGTCCCCCCTGGCGAATGGAAGTTGCATAGCACGGTAATCATCGCCAGTGATATGATCGATGATTGGTTGGATGATCGGATAATTGAGCGCGAGGAACATGGAGTGGTTGCCGAGGATGTAAACCCGCCTCTAGTTGAATACGCCTGGCCCAACGGAGCTGGGATCTTTCTCGAACACGAAGCAGCCATAGCCATCAATGTCACAAATGCCCCAGGCATTGTACTGCATGTGGTTTGATGAAATGGTTTGGTCAATTTGGTACGTGCAAATGAGCATCAAATGACCACCGTCAGCTGAACGAGCGATAAACCACCACCCATCGGCTGGTATGATTCCAGGTCCTGGAATCATGAAGGCCAGCGCATTTGCGTCTGCTGCAACAATTCAAATTGGAGACCAAAATGACAAAAATAAACAATCATGTTCAGAGTATGTGTGGAATTAAGATTATTATAACAGTGACACATATCATAGACAGAGAATTGCAATGTCGTGGTCATAATCATACCCCAAGTTCAAAAAATAAGCCAATGCCTTTCATATTCTAGCAATATATCATGGTTCAAACATCATGTAACAATGAGAGGAAAACAGATATGACAGGGCCTACTTATATTCTACCATAGCACTTACTACAGTTATCATATCAACTCTAAGCAATAACATGCGTTGTTATAAAAAATCCTGGAAATGAGAGTAACATATAGCAATCATGAGGTTATACTCATAATATCTATTCTAACAATCATTAGATACCAATTGTTCTCATTTCAACTCTAACAATAACATGTGTGGTCATAAAAACCTAGGAAATGAGAGGAACATATAGCAATGATGTGGTTATAGACATACTATATATTCTAAATTTGTAACAATGAACAGGCAGTCGTATTCTTACGGTAAAGATGAGATGAGATAGAATAATTACGCGACGATGTATTCCACCAGTATAGGCAGCCAATCTGTGCATCGACCGCGTAAACGATGCCCTCGTGCACTATAGCATCAGACAGAAGTGTTGGGTGAAGAGGATCGACGATGAGCCATAACCATGTATGGCGACCGGATTCCAGATAGACTAATCCCATGTTGAACACGGCAATGAGCTTGTAATACATGTAGTCTTCTGATGGTGTGGGCACTTCGCAGATTACAACCTTCAGCAAACAGAGGTCGAGACAAAAAGCTCAACGCGTCTCATGCGTAGTAGGCAGGAGTGTCCGGCGGGCCGCGAGGCTCGATGGCGGCGGTATCCAAAGATGGAAGGGTGATCTCTCGCTGGGTGTAGATATCCACGAGACGCCACGGACTACAGATTGGTGGATGAGGACGATCCAGTTGTCCTTCATGCCCGCCAAGTAGTGGCCGCGCATGAAGGGCAGGTGGACGGGTAGTGGTAGCAAGTCGAGGGGCACCACAGCAACCTCCGTAGGATAGTCAAGTCGGTGTCTGGGCCACTTGCGAGGATCGGGCATCAGCAAGCAGGGTGTCTTGAAAAGAGCCGGCCGGTTGCAGACGAGTAGACGGTACAAACACACCGAGCATGCGGCCAGACGGACGGTGCTGAGTAGGTCCATACGATTACAGATCTGCTCCAAGAGAACATCGGGGAGGGAATTCCAATCGCGGCTCTGCGTGTCTGTCGGTTCTGCCATTGGGGTTTTCGGTGCCTGCGAGCCAGCGGGGAAGTGGATTCGGGCGGGCGAGCGAAGAAGCTTCTCCTCGTGTGGCCGAGCAGTGAGCGGGGGGATATGGTACGCGCGAGCTACCAAGGAAGATAGCGCGGGCGGGCGAGCAGTGAGCGGGGGGAAATGGTGTGCGGCCGACGATGGGAAGAGAGGAGAAGAAGAGAGGAGGAAGAAGAGTGGAAGACGGGGAAGAAAGTGCATTAAATCTCAATTCTACTACTACTACCAGGATATACCGTCCTTCGGATTGTAAATAGTTACACCGATGACATGTGGGTCTACCACAAGAGGGCCCATATGTTAGTTAATGGAGGGCAGAAGCGTGCTCTACTGGCAAACATGATGGCAGTACTGGGTAAGGCTGATTTAGTAACACCAACACGCTGGTTCAGCTTATTAATTAAGTGTCCCATCTGCTGCAGCGTGTATTGTCACTTCACTGCGAAGACTAGTTGAATAGTTCTCTCTGACCGAGATGGGGAATAATGGATCGCGAAGACTTCCTTTCTACATTATCCCTATGCCTATATGCTCACTTCACTCATTTTGCTCCGTACGTAGTCACTTGTTGAAATCTCTAGAAAGACAAATACTCCGTATTTGGGAACAGAGGGAGGATTTTACTCCGTATTTGGGAACAGAGGGAGGATTTTACTCCGTATTTGGGAACAGAGGGAGTATCACCATATGGAGGGAACAGAGGAAGCTTGAAATATGAACATGTCAATGGGAGGGAGTAAGCCCCATGCATGCATGCATGCAACATGCAACACTCACACATACACATGGATGCACGCAACACTCACGCACCCATGTGGCACATAGCACACGATGCAACACACACGCTCACGCTCAAGTGCTCAACCTACTCCCTACGTCCGTGAAAGACTGTACATTTAGAGATTTACACATTGACCAGGGCATAATTAACGCCCAAAAGTTATGTGTGCATGCGACCATTGAGAGAAGAAGATTAAATGAAGGTCGTTGCATGATGTAATTAAGGATAGACATGTAGCCTATACCTAGAGCACAAGTTGGTACATTAGTCAATCAATATCAATTTAGATTAAAGGCTAAATGCATTGGAAGTGTAGATGTACTACACTCTTTGTTTTTTAGCCGACTTCTTTGCTCTGCCAACTGACAGGTGGGACCCAGAAACCAGGTGACAATTTAACCAGTCAACAGAGTGCCACATCGACTATGTGGCCGGTCAGTAGGGTGCAATACGGTGCTCTACGGTGAGCTAGTGATCGTATAATCACCGCAAAACTATAACCGTAAAGAGCGTATTGTTACATACGTTGACCGCCAGTGTATTTTTCTCGTTTCAAATTAAGCCATATTAACCGGAAAGGATGCAGTATGGACTAGTACTAGTACTGCTTTGATGTGTCCCGTCAACTCGCCGAACGAGGAGAAGCTTGCTTACTACGCCTCTCCCTCGCCCACGCGCGCGGTGGTTCGCAGGACGAGGAGAGGGTTTTGACTACAGCGCGCCCTCTCCCTCTCCCTCGCCCTCGCCCTCGCGGTGGACGTGCAGCAGTTCAATCGGTGTCAGATTGCCAGAAGCATAATGTGTACTGTAGTATCATCATTGTTGGACCTTCCGAAGAGGCGAAGAGCCAAGTGCAAGGTTCACACGAGTACGAACTGTTGAACCTCCCGAAGAGGCAAAGAGCCAAGCGCAAGGTTTTATAGGAGTTGTCGTCCTAGTAGGAGCGTACTACAACTATAGCGAACGATGCTACTGTATGATGCCGCCACGTCACGTATATCCAAAGCTGTGCCACCTTTTTTTTCTCAAAGAGCGTGTTGGAGCCCGTGCAACAACCACACAAGTTGCACGTACACATAACACATTTACTAGTAATAAATTCTAAAGGACAAATGCCAGTATGCCACACAAGTTCATCTCCAATTCATGTGATAAATTTGTGCACGACTAGTCTACATATATTCACAGCGCTACCGTTCACAATTTACCGTACTCCACTTACACGTTATAGATGGGCTACATGTCCTCCTCCAGGTTCCAGTCCCAGGTGTTCTTCATGGATGGCACGATCCATAGCGGTGGGCAACGGGAATCATTGTCGCAGCTTTCTAGTCCGGTTCCACACGATGGAGACTCATCCAAGCTGAAGCGGCATAAATCAGGGATAGCGTGTCCCAGCATGTCGTTCATCCGGCGGTGCGCACGGAAGACACAACCATGCTTCATGAACGGCAGGCCTTCCGTGTCGTGCACGGAAGGTGGCATCCGCTTCACAATGGGGTAGCTGTCCCCAATGAAAAGCGAGTACTCTCCAAGAGTGTTCCTCGGCACCCACGTAGCATCACGGGGGTCGAACTCGGCGCCGTTCATCTGGTACACGCGGCATCTCATATCTGGACACATGGTGACATACATAGTCAAGGTCCATGCATAATAATGTTGTGCTCAAATATGGCGGTCAGTAATACTGTGCAGCAAATAGTACTACTCCGGTATAGAGGAAGTAAAATAACCGGCTTATTATATATAGCCACTGTTGGCTACATGGATGAGATAGTAAGACATGGAAAAACAAAAATGGTGGCAGCTAGTGGGTTCAAGTCTTCAAGGGCCTAGCTAGCTATACGCGTCCTCCAAGGTAAAAAGTACTCCTACTAGTACGTAAGTAGAGTACTAGTACAACAATGAAAGAGAAGGCGAGAGGGTTAAAAAATGGAATACCTGGGTAGATGGTGACGGTCCGATCGTGGTAGATTGTGTGACCATGTTGCACATCAGTGGTACCATGGGTAACGACTGCTAAGATAGTTGATCCCAATATGCCAAAGTCAGCTACAAGGTTCCAGGTTAGACCGAATCGCGGATGCAAATGCACATCCAGGATCGGCGATCTTATTTTGATCGCGGGATGACTGGTCCCTGCAAAATAATGGAGTACCGTTAGGGATGCAAATGATGGTTTGTGCATTCCGTTTGTAATCTCCCGTACCGTAGGATGGCAACCAGATGAAACAAGTCCCCTGGCTTGTCACCGCGAAGATGCGGCCTAGATGGCGCACGGCGTCTTCGAACGTGTAGGGGTACAAATCTGCCGCCGCCAACATGCGCCAGCCTCTGCCGTTACTGCCTCTTGCATTGATGGCAATCCTTATGTCGAACACCGCGATGAGATAGTAATCGTCGTAGCCGCGTCGCTTTGTCGGCGGGTCCGCAATTGCTATCTTCTTCAATCTCATGTAGGCATCATCATACGTATTCAAGCCAGTCCGGAAGGCCGATCCCAATGGTGGAGAAGGGGTCTACCGGAACGGCCGCACTGCTGTGGATGTTGTGCAAAATGATGGTGGTATCCGGCCGGAGGTATGCAAGCCAATCTTTGTTGGCACCGACCCAGACCTATATATAAGACGGTGGGCAGCGGAGAAATTACGGGATGGAAATGGAATAACTAAGTACTACTGATCAAACTCCATTACTGACCTGCTCATCGGACAAAATCCGACTACCTCTCAACGTCGGCAACTCTAGCGGAGTCAATGTGCAACCATGGCCAGGGAGCGGTGGACTGTTCGAAGGATTGTCCCATAGAAGAACCTTCTCCTCGAGGACGCATGGAAGACCAACAAGCATGGCCTTTTCCCAAGCCATTTTAAGCACCGTCTTGAAATAGTTGGTGCAGGAAGCACCGAGTCTTGCGGCGGTGAGGACGTCGGAGCGGCGTGCGATTTCTCCCAGAGGATCGTCGTCCAAGGTCTCCCAGCCCCGACGAGGAGGAGAACCGCCTGGCGAATCCATGGGAGCAGCGACGAACTGCCTTCTCTTCGGGGGGAGGGGAACTGGCGAGGAGGAGATAAGAGCGTAGTAACCGCAGGGCCTCGTCCCTTCCAACTGTAGATCGTTCCTTCCAACTGTAGCGAAGGGGTGAGGCTATTATTTACTACTAGTACTAGCATTATGGGACGTTATGGGATTGCATTATACTGTAAATAATAGCACTAGTAAGAAATTTTTGGCACTAGCTAGTAGTTTTTGGCGTGGATTAAGAAATTTTGGGTATGTTTTTGCTATTTTTTGTACACGCCAACTAGTGTCAAAAAACGTCTTACATTATGTGACGGAGGAGTACGTACTCGTACTGTAGCAGTACTAGTACTACTTTCTCAACTAGTAGTGCGAGGGTACTACTAGTGCTATGTACTGTACTTCTAGTATAGTGCACCAGTTTTGAACTCTTGAATCTCAGGGCCAAGGAGCTACAGTTGGAAGTGGAGGGTACTACTGTTCTCTAGAACCATCGCTGTACTATCAATGCAGGGAAAGTACACCTGCGTAGTGGCCTAGTGGGTACTCTCGGTGCTCTATTCAGCCGCTCCTCTCACGTAGCTGGCCTACTCAGCCGCTCCTCTCACGCACACACTAGCAGCCTGTTTATCAGCGACGGTTACTGCGGGGGCAGAACATTTGAGTTATTTGATACAGCCAGACTAGGCTTTTCGCTTCCATTTGTGGAGGTGTAATGGATCTCGTCGAACTTTGTTAGTAGTTCCTTCTTTATGAATGAGATGAAGCAAAGCTTTTGCCTCCGTTTCAAAAAAACACGTCAAGAGGAATTTCTTTTATAGTAGAGCCGATAATGGAGTGAAGTCCATGCGTGCAACGCCACAAGCTACAGAGTAGTAGTAGAGCACTTTACGTACAGAGCCATATTGCACAGTTCCCAATGCCCCGCCAGGCTTTTCCGGCTCCTCGGGCTTAATTGGGAGGCGCTAGTTTAAATATGCTACTAGCTGATGAGGAAGCTGCAAGCGAGGTGCGGCTAGGGCGAGCACGCGAGCCACGAGATGCTGGGAAGGAAAACCCGTTCACGTGGCTAGGCTATCCAGTGCACCTAGATTGTGGTGCCGCACGTCCGTTTGACTTCAAAACTCAAACTACCCGTGTAAAATATTGGCTCGCAGCGAAGTTACTATTTAAAAAAAGGCCGCCGTGCGTTCGGCCGGGATCAAACCCACAAAACGAGGTATACACTCCCGCGACCACTAGTTGTACTCGTTGGAGTACAACGCAACCTAGAATCGCCTTTTGTTGCTAGTAGTACATTGTTCCTTACAAGAAACCCCTAATAATGCAAGAAACCACTAATAATGCCAAGAAACTACTACCACTTGCATACGTGGCAGACTTAAGATAAGACTACCTTATCAACCATTGTACATGCTCTTACCAACCAGCCCTACCAAGAAACGACTACTCTACAAAGTGCCGTTATAGGCACGTTTCAACCCATGGCCCTGTTTGGATACATTTGTTGTCAATGTAACCCTGCCATCCAAACACCACTTTGGTTAGAGTTAGTCAGGGTTAGAATCTAACCTCTGACTTAGAGTATCCAAACAGGGCCCGTGTCGCCCATTAAGTCAACGCCTTCTATTCGACCGGGCGTTATGACTTGTGGGACCTACATGTCAGTCTGCACAAAGATCCCCGAGTGACCTCCTACCTCCGGCCCGTCCACCTAGTCATCCTCGGCCATGGGACGCAGCTACCGCCGCCGTAGAAGGCGAGGTCAAAACCGCCGGCGGTGCGGAGCCCATCTTGCGGCAGCCCGGATGCCAGCTCCGTCCGGCGCTCACGACCGCTAGCTTGCCAAGATAGCTCCGTCCAGCTGCTTGTCTGCAAGGTTTGCTAGCTAGATTGGCATGGCGGCGCGGCGGCTTGCTCGCGCGCGCCGCGCTAAGGCCAGCCATCTGGCTCGAGCGAAGGCCAGCGCGGCGGCTTGCTCGCTCGTGAGTCACGCTCGAGCCAGCCTGCCAACCCGTGCAGAAGCCAGCGCGGCGTCCGGCCCGTCCGGCGGAGCGGCGGCCAACTTGCTCATCACCTGCGCCACCGACGAACACGCATCAGCACTGTTTGAAGTAATGTTCAAGAAAAATAATGATTTGAGGGGGAATAACAGGATAGAAGGTCAGATGTGGGTCCCTCATGTCAACGGTCAAACAAAATGTGTTGGTTTAAGCTGCCTCATCAGCACGGACGTGTGGGCCAACCCTGTCATAAATGGGTTTAAACTAACCTAATCGGTAGGTAGTAGTTTTTGGCGTGGATTAAGAAATTTTGGGTATGTTTTTGCTATTTTTTGTACAATAGATTCTTCCTAGGGCTGGTTGAAAGTGGTAGTTTTTTGTTAAATACTCTACATATTGTAAGTAGGAGTGATAGTTAAGCTTTGGAACCCAATAAGCAAGGCTAGTTACATAGTGCATATGTTTACATGATTGAAAGTAAATATCAACCATGAGTGACTAATATCTTGATGGAAAACTCGAAACTATGGAATACTAGGGAATTTTTTTTGCATGGTTGGAAATACTAGCAATGTTCATGTGCGTTGCAACGAATCATAATTAGAATAATACTTATTCACAAACTTGATACAAAACACTCTAATTTTGATATACATATATCACTAGAGATATATTATGTTTCAATTAGAATATATTCCTTGGGCTGTTTTGGTGAGGTCAGGGAGGGATGTGGTTGGTTTTAAGATACTAATTATGGGTTTTTCTGAAAATTGGTAGACACGTGGGATGTTTGTGAGAAAAGGCAACAACTTACCTCAGAGTCGTTAGATGTAGATCTAATGGTCACAAACGACGGATGGCAGACACACCATCATCACCAACTTAGTCTTCTGTAGGACTACTAGTAGCAAGATCCGTGCATTGCACGGAACATCAAGATGTTATAAAAACACTCGTTGTGATTGACCCATGCGGGAGTAATCCCATGTGTAAAAACTAATGGTATCTCGAGAAATAGGAGATAAGGTGAAGAGGAGTGGGGCGTGGTGGTGATCGGTGGTCGGACTGAGCGGAGGCATGGGGATTGATGACGCCGGCAGCGGCCACTAGGCCAGTTTGTTCCAGAGGCTTCCTTTCTTAATTGCTCAACAATGAGGTTATTGGAGATAAGGATGAACGAGGGAAGGCCTTGTCTGCAAATGTGGAGAGGGGTGCGGGTATCTTTTAGTTTAATTTCCATCAGTCAGATATAGATCGGACGGTCTATATTGCAAGATGGCACGCGTACCATCATCACCAACTCGGTTTTTTATAAGAGAAGAAATATAAGTATGGAGATACAAACGTATTATCGATACTTGTTTCCGTAAACTAGCATCTACATTCTATTCAACGCCTCAGCATGTGAGGCCTTAGCACAATGACTTCTCGACTGTGTAAAACAAAGGTTTTCCCATCGCCGATAAGGAGGGGGTGACGGTGGCGCGCTTTTTGGCTTGATCTAGTCCTAGTAGTCATACTAGGTGGTCTAAGCACGTGTAGATTTATTCTTTTTCACGTCTCGTGTTCGCCGTACTGCCACGACTGTTGATGAATAGACGGTAAGTTATTCACGGGGAAACCCTTGTTGAGCGTGTTTGCGAGAGAGAGAGAGAGAGAGAGAGAGAGAGAGTGCGTGTGTGATATGTCTAGAGACTGAGGCAATGATAACAGATTCTTTGTGTCTATGTGTGTGGAGGATAGAGGGAGAGATGTACATGGGGCTTTGTGTTGACGTGGAGGCACATATACATAATTAGAGAGTGAGTGTGCGAGATACACATGCGGACATGGGGAGAGATGAGGATCTAGATTAATGGGTGTTTGTGCGTGTCTGTGTGTGTTTGTGTGCACGTTTGTGTGTGAGAGGGAGTGCGTGTATGTGGAGTAGAGAGACCACTAATGATGTAAACCTAGTATAAGGGAAGGGGGAATGGTGTGACATGTGTAGTAGCGGGATAGCATGGGTGCGGGCGGGGGGAGCAGACTATTTGGAAGAGACATTGATTGTGTGTGTGGGAGAGGGGTGTGAGAGCGAGAGAGAGAGAGAGAGAGAGAGAGAGAGAGAGAGAGAGAGAAAGAGCTAGCGACGGAGAGAGAGAAAGAGAGAGAGAGGAAGAGAGGGGGCGAGAGAGGGGGCGTTTGTGTCCATAAATGGCGTATAGATAGGGAGACAAAGTTGATGTTGTTTGAAATTGGCCTATGTATGGAGACGCAAGGGAAGCGAGTCATCGTGTGTGTGATAGGGCCTTCATGAGAGATCTAGAATAGATGGTGTAGAGAACAATGTGCTAGATCGAGAACGATGATACATTAGGGAGCTATGGAAAGAGTCACGACATATATGTGTATAGGGAGGAGCTGGGGTGGGTCCGCATGTGGGAGAGATAGAAAGAGGAGAGTGGTGCACAAGGAGACAAAGTGTGCTTGTTTTGCAGTGGGGGTGGTGTGTTAGGTGAGTGTGCGAGAACCACATAACTAAGGATATAGACGCTTGTGGGCGACGTTTTGTGTGTATGGCAAAGATACACTCTACATAGTGCGTGTGCTTGGGAAAGAGAGATGCCGGGAGACCTAGCTAGAGAGTGGGGGAAGAGATGTGTGCATGCCCAAGAGATAAAGTGATAGAGACCTATATTGGGGTCCGGACTTTAGAAGAGAGAGGGGTGTTAATGTGCACATACGGGCATTTATTTAAACGGAGGTACATTTTTTAGCCGGGATTTCGTGATTTCAAATTCATATATCAAACCTAGAGATATACACATACGGGCATGTTCAAACTTTATAATCATCCACTTTATTCATACACATACACATTTTTTGCTTTTGTCATCATATTTAGGATAAACACATTTGGAATTTCATTTGAATTGGACCATATGATGGTATTTGCTTGTAGTAGCTCAATGATCCATATTTGAATTGAATGGACAATCTAAGTTTCGAGTTGGAGACATTGATTTTCAAAACTTGCACTTTTTTTTGCGTGCGAAACAAACAAATTCTCGGCCATGATATCATAGTCAGTCGTACAAGAGCAGAATATAATTTTGGGCACCAAAATCTTTCAAACTTCCCGCTCACATTGAAATATCTCGCGCTCGAAAGTTTAGCCATATTCCTGTTTTACCCTTGCCACATGAACTGAAAAGGGCTGCTTTGGTAACTCAATTGTTTTCCCCTCTTTGCCCCCAACATTCTTCCCCAGAGCCCCTCCCCTTCCCCTCCCC